>NC_056735.1:1582472257-1582499757 GCF_019279795.1 Protopterus annectens
CTTATGCCAAGTTTTAGGGAATAATCCTACCTTTTCCTTCAAAAAAAAAAACACCACTCTGGAAATGTCTTTTGAAGAAGATAACCCACATTTTTCTGTATTACAAGTACAGAACAGTGACACTAAGGACAGGCTACATAAATTTAAGTTTTTGGTGGTTGAGGTAGTGGGTATGAATAATAGGTTAGGTGATTTAGAAAACAAAACAAAGAATAGTGAATTAAGCTGGATTCTGAAGCTCAGGGATGATAAGGGCTATGGATTAAATGAAGTAGTCTCTTTCAAACCTGTTTTAACACAAAGGGGACTTTCAAAGTAGTTATTACAATTTTATTTAGACATTTTTAGGAAAAGGTTGGTTTGAGTACTATATATTGAGATATTTGCATGTTTTAGGATATTGCGCCTTTAAGATCTGCTCTGCACTGTTAGTGATGTAATAGCGCTTCTTATGTGCTTAATGCTAACAGGCATGGCTTTACAACGGAAACCTGTTTTTTATTCTGTTAAAGCTTTTTATTGGTTGAGTTGGATGAATGCAAAAAATATATATATATATATATATATATATATATATATATATATGTATATATATATATATATATATATATATATATATAAAGACCAGTAATAGTGTTGAAAGACAGCAACAAAGAAGTAAAATCCAACACTAAAAATGTCTAAGGAATGCAGCCGCACACAGCTATAAAACAGCCTGCGATTTATTACAAAGAAACGGGCCAAGTACAAACAACTATAAATGATGGATTTAGCGCTTTCTTCCACCTGAAATGTGGATTTCATTAGAATCAACTACACAAATCTCTTAACTAATTTATCATTTTTTTGGCGCCAGAAAGTTCAGACTCATTTATAATTTAAAGAAACATATACCAACTCAATACATAAATACCACTCTTAATAATGAGAATAAAAATAAAATAAAAAAACAGAATTGACAGTACTACATATTCCTAAATTTTGAGTACTAGTTAATATAACATCTAATTCATTACTAACTCTCATACATCATACTGTCATGTAGAAAATTAAGTCATAATAAATATTAATGTACTAAATGTTTAAATACTAAAAAAATTGACAGTTTTTTTTAGTAAATTTTTTTAGTAATTTATTTAGCAATTTATTAATATTTTACTATACTGGTATACATTGATATTTATTATGACTTAGTTTTCTACATGACAGTATGATGTATGAGAGTTAGTAATGAATTAGATGTTATATTAACTAGTACACAAAATTTAGGAATATGTAGTACTGTCAATTCTATGTTTTTTTATTTTATTTTTATTCTCATTATTAAGAGTGGTATTTACGTATTGAGTTGGTATATGTTTCTTTAAATTATAAATGAGTCTGAACTTTCTGGCGCCAAAAAACTGATAAATTAGTTAAGAGATTTGTGTAGTTGATTCTGATGAAATCCACATTTCAGGTGGAAGAAAGCGCTAAATCCGTCATTTATAGTTGTTTGTACTTTGCCCGTTTCTTTGTAATAAATCGCAGGCTGTATTATAGCTGTGTGCGGCTGCATTCCTTAGACGTTTTTAGTGTTGGATTTTACTTATATATATATATATATATATATATATAGATATATATAGATATATATTCATATATTGTGTTTTATGTATATGTGGTCTGAGGAAGCTACCAGTTCAGTGGAGAAAGCGCTTACCTGTTTTCAATGAATAAAAGTTCGATTTAGGTTTTATGCTTGTCATGCTTCGTTATACCACTTTTGCATTCGATTTAATTCTACTTGTTGTGTCTGTCAGAGGTCTCACGTTTAACTGTTTGGTAATTTATTTTGCTTGCTAGTATGCCATTAGATTACTGTTGACGCCATGCCTGCCCTTGCTGAGGAATTTTTTGTTAGAAGTAGGGCGAGTGAAAATGTTCTTGCCACTTCTGTACGGAAAGAACTGATAATGATGTAGCCAACATTTAAATGTGCTATATTTAACTCAAGCTGTTTATCTGGACATAGTCTCTAACCAAGTTCTATTGCTTCTTCCCTTCTTATAGATGAAGGAGGGTTCAGTATCCAGTATTCTGCTGAGGGACCTTTCAACTTGGATGATATGATGATGCTACAGTTGTTTTGCATAACAAGGATGTTAAGATTTTTACTCTTGAGCTTCATCTCACTCTCCTGCCAAGGTGAGTTTCTTGACATCCATGTCTGAAATGCACGATAAAGTGGTTATGATCAGAGACCATATCATAATCCTCTATACAATAGCCAATGTCAATGGGCTGGATTCCTAAAGAAAGTTGCAGACATCAGAGCAAACTGAAGGACGATATCAACACATCAGCAGAGGACACGATTCATAAAGTATGCTAAAGCAAGACTAACTAGTTATCTCTATTCAGCATATGATAATTACAGAGTGTGTGCACACCCAGTAGATTCCAATCCACAGTGTGCATGCCTGATACAAACTAAATGTGACAAAGTGCTTCACTGACATCTTTATGAAATCACTCATCAGAGGCCATATGTGCTGAATTATATGCCACAATATTAATCAGATTATCACAGAATCCTTTGGAATCTGCAACAATATTTAAAAAAAGACAAAATGTAACCGGCATTTAATGAATTACAGCATAATGAGGTATTGCAAACCATACAGGGAGATTTGAAAATGTGTCCTAGAAGCTGCCAAGCCAGGCTACATTTAAGCCAGCTTTCTTATCAGGAAATAATTGACAAGTACTGAATAGTTAGGGAGCTGGTGCAGGCTGTATGTATAATGTGCACCACACATATGAATCCACGTACTTTACGAGATAGTCCAGTAGTCCAGTTCCTCTAGAAAAAAAAGTTTTTTCTGATTCAATGTATAGTGGCCTTTGGGACATTTCAGTGGCATATGGGAGATGCTGTAAGAGTGTTCCAGACAGCTGCCTGTCGCATCTTTTTATGGTGACTGAAAATGGAAACAGGTAAACAGAATTGCAGTGAATGCTGAGGGTGAGGCATGTATAATACTATATTAAACTTCCATTAGTGACACATATGCATAGAGAGGCATAGTCATTCATGCAGGAAAGGCAGACAAGTATAATGTAAGCATCAGTCTTATCCCTACACTAGCAAATGACAGAAACATGAAAGCATGATGTCACATATTGCATTTCTGTTGTCAGTTTGTCAATATCTGTATGACCATGTACCAATATCAAGGAGGTAATACATATAACAAACTGAAGCTAGCCACCTAGGTCAGATAAATCAGACATTTGAACAACCACATACAGATTTACTTGTCAGTGGTCAGCATAGCAGTCACCATTGCCACAGCATCAGAATAACCCAGAATGACACACATTGAATCAGCTGTCAATGTTACTCTAACAAAGTCTAGGGCACCCATGCTGATGGCTTACACATTGATCCTGGCTGTCCCTGTCATGTCTTAAAACACTTGGCTCACTGTGCTGTACACTAGCACATGGGAACACAGTGTGGGAAGGAGGATGACTGTGATGTGACCATCTGGACATCACTACTGGGCTCACAGTGCAGTGGCCAACAGCAGATGTGCATGCATGTAGCAGCACAGATGTTGATATCCAATTACCATGTGTGGATCTAATGAGAGGGGGACTGCTTCTCCTCACCGGGGGTAATCTGCTTAGTACAGTTAGGGCACGTAACACCTGGTTAGTACTATGGTACTACTCTAGCACCACCATAACAAGACTTTCAATGGAATGTGCAACAGATAACACACTGTCATGCTGTGCAGCCAGTTCTGCCATGATCTTTCCATGTTTGCACTCCAGACTTTCACATAACACATGCAGCTGGTGTGCTACTGAATCAGTACATATGCTATAGATCATGTAGCTAGCATGCTACATGATCAGTGGCATGGGCAAGTCAAGCAGGTCAGATCCATGACAATGCTGTGAACGTTCATTCTCCTGTAACAGCTGTTGGACACCCCCTGACACACATCCATGCAAAACAGCTGCACTCTCATGTGTAGTCTGATGGGTAGTACTGCTCCATCATTTGGAAGAGTCACCATCATTACCAGACTGTACATGGGGCAGTGGGTCACATTCATCATCATGTCCATCATCTGATGTCCCTACATCATCAGAATGGCCAGCCACACTATCCTCGATATCTAAGCTACAGCATAATTTACAAGGCTGTAGCTTTATGGGTCACATGATCAAACAATTCAGTGGCCTCTGTGCTATGGGACATGCTATCATAGTAAGGCACATCACATCCCATCTCAGCATCTGGGGATTAGTACTGGAGGATGCTGTCAGTAGATGTGATACAGGAAGAAACCACAGAAAAACACACTCCTGCAGTTAAAGATCGGTCCAACACATGAAAAGACAAAAAATAAATAAATAAATAAAAATACAGAAGTCCTGACCAACATGGCTAAATAACACCAAAATGCTTTTATTAGTTAGCACTTTCACAGACTAAGCTGCTTCTTCAGACCATTACAAGCTAATACAATATTACAACATTATATACAAACCTATAAACAACAATCACTAAAATCAAGATACCAATTAAACAATCAACTTAAATCAGCGAACCAGCCTGTAGGCTTGCAATGCAGGTTTTAAAGAAATAGTGCCATTCAATCCAGGTATCATATGAGCATGGAATGCAATAGTCCATTTCATTTCAATCTGTTCAACTTGATTAATAACATCCTCACCCCAAATATTTTCCACAAATAACTGTAAAACTAAGAAATTAAAAGTATGACCATTAAAATCATTTACATGTGAAGCAAGGGCATTAGTTAAGCAACAATTCCTAATCTCACCCAAATGCTCTAAGATTCATTCTTTAAAAAGATGGTTGAACTTACCAACATAGAAACTAGAGCATTGTTGACATCTAGCTAAATACACCAAATTAGACGATTTGCAATCAGCATAGAACTTAGGGACAAATACCCCTCCAGTTACAGGAAGAATAAAATTCTTCTCCTCAGAGATAGAATTACATACTTTACATGAATGGCAGGCATACTTACCTAGCCTATCAGAATGTAAACTTCCTTTCCTGTTTTCATTAAACATACCATAACAAATGAGCCTTTTCGAAGAGAGATTGTTCTTATATGCATAATTAGGGTTTATCCCCCATCACTTTCCTGCCTTTTCCATCAGTTAACAATACTGGCCAGTGCTTATTAAAAATATCCCGCACAGTGTGAGTATTACTGGAAAAAGTCAGGCTGATTCTGTTATTCCCATCATACCTCTTAGGGCATATATTGGATCTCCTACTCTTCAAATAGCAGGGATACACAACATTATCCCTGTCATCCCTTTTTGTACTTTCTATTTTTGTTTGGTCACACCTTGTTGTACATGATTGTAAATGAGTTGGAATGATAATATCCATAGGTTAAAATGGCAGAAAAAATCAACATGTGAGTATATTCCTCAGTTATGAGAGAGAACAACAGCACATAAAGGTATGGATCACAGCAATAGTAAATGTAGAGACTTACCAGATGTCCATGGACCTATGCAACTGAAAAACAAAAGCATCACAGATGTTGCTGGGAGTGTTATGTCTGCATTGTGTTGGTAACATAAAATGCCATAAAACGTATGTTCTGCATCCACATCATGTGTATTTCAACATTCACAAAGTAAATCTACTGCTGGAACACAAATTTAACAATGCATGAATATTTGTTAAATAAAGATCTTTAATGGGGTAGTCTGTATGCTGCATTTTTTTGGAATGTTGAACATACATTTATGTCCTAGATCATCTGCTTTGACTGCTTCGATACCTCCCCGGATATCCAATGATCATGACTGGTGGTACTATGTGATGACAGGAACACCATTATCTCATTCAGAGAGGCAAGAGTGACCCACATCATGTAGTATTTCTCACCCCTTCATAGGAGGGGAGTCTGTTAGCTACATGAAGGATCATGTCAGAGTAATGTTTCCAAAAGGTCTCCCTGGACATTTTGTTACCACCTAAAGCATTGATCATGTTCGTCAGGTCTGTCCACACTGCATCCCTCCATACAGTATTTTCCATCCATCCAAGAAGGCTGTGGTCATGCTGCTGCAGAGCCTCAGTTATAATATCAATCTCTGTGCAAGAGATTGTCTCTCCTACTTATGACTGACATCTGGAAGACAGTCTCATATTTGCATGCTATACTTTATATGGGGACTCACATATTAAGATGATGGTGTTACAAGCATGTATCAATTGACTTGCTTACAAGCTATGCAAAAAAATATCTGGTACATGCATGTTACTGTTATGTATAGAAAAAACAGAACATATATGAAAACAATGTCTGAGTATGTAATACATATAGCAGCAGCATCACATATAACAATCCATTAAAAAAGTTGTATAAGTCATATTTGGGACTTGAACCCATTAGTGTATATCACAACAATTAATGAGCAACAACCCAACTGTTATGCCACACATCCATTGCTACATTAATGGAGTTAACACAGTTACATGCACATACAAACATAATGAGAATGTGTACCCCAAGAATGTCAGATATCTGTCATATGTAACTGCAGTCAGTGACACATATCATATCAAATTTTGCTGTCATCATGAGGCAGAAGCACACATAATGGAAGTTATTCAGAATCAGTGAAAAAAAGCAGTTATACATATTATAATGAATTGTTATGCACTCAGGGCTACATAGCAGCACAATGAAACAGTGAACAGTGAACGGCACCATCATGTTGTTTGTATCAGATCGAATGTACTAATAACTACCAGTGTATTACTAAGCATTGGAGAGTATCCTTAAACTAGTCATTGAACATAAAACTTACGGACGTCGTTGTAAGCCATCAATTTCTGTAAACACCACAGACAATACAGGTTAATCAGAAATGACAATGGGTGCATTTTTAGTCCGTCTGTATCTATAAGGAGGAAAAAAACCTGATGAACACCTTTTAGGGCCCTTGATATCCTAGGCCTGAAGTCTAGCAAAAAACTTCAGCTACTCACTTTGTTGTGTTGCCACAGTCTACAAAGCTAAAGTAAATGAAGGATAGTATAGCCCCTTTGTATCCAGGACTAACCAAAACAATCCTGGCTAGCTTCAATTGCACAAGCTTCAGAAAACTCCAATGAAACAATTAAAAATACATATCGCTCATTAAACAGGTCAAGTATTATCATCCTAAAATAGCATTAATGTCTTAAAATTAAAAACAAAGACTCAGTGGATAGTTCATTAATAACGACACTGGATAGTGTGGTTTCCCAAGAAAATTTTTAGTCCTAAGCACAAAGGGGCTGTACTATCCTGATATTTCCTCCATCTGTATCTATTGTAAATATATTACTAAGCATCCAAGAGTATTCAAAAACTAATCAGTGAACATGTAACTTATGGAAATCCTCAGAAGTTGTCGGTTTCCATACTTATACAACAGACAGTACAGGTTAATCAGAAATTACAACATATATTTTCACTCCATCCTTGTCTATTGTTCACCACTGCTGTTTCCTTTTTATATGTACATCTGTATATGGGGAAAATATTCTTGTCACTGATGCTCATACCCACTTGTATCCATATTGTCCAATTCTACACCCCTCTTGTATGTCACAGACAGATTATAATGCAAACAGCTTACCAAAAAAAAGGAAGGACTGGAGACATGTATAAATTGATTTAAACAGATTAATGATAACATAGACTCATAATAAAAGCAATCTATTGCTTCACAGCAATGCCAGCAGGTGACAAACTACCTTTGAAACTAGTTATGCATCAAAAATACATCAAAGTGAATTTTGCGATGTGCACACAGATTTTAAGTACCCTTTGCTCGATGCATAGTTAATGAGGTTAATTAACTTACAATGCTTTGGAATCCTATGTGTGGTAGACTGCATAATTTCTCAAAATTTGGTGCCTTGACCAGTACCTTGGCATAACTGAAAGGTGCTAAGCTCAACTACCTGATAGGTATCATTAAACTTAAATATCTGTAACACGTAGTCAGTGCCCATAGTAGTCTGATACTTGGTATGCATGTCTGTTTCTGAAACTGTTTCAAATATATTTTATGGGTATATGTTCTGGTAATAGTCAAGCAAATGTAGTAAACATTACCATTTTGACACCTTCTGAGGCTATCCACAGCTATACTGTGTCAGTGTACACATTCTGAATGATCTTTGATTATGACTGTACATTCATTTTGACATCACGCATATAACTTTGAATGATATTCCATAAATTCTTTTTTGGAATCAGTATTTAACTTCTGTGGCACTAAGCTGAAATAGTTGAGCAATGGCACAAAGTATCTCCTACGACTGGGTTCAAATCTCATTGTAGGTAAATTTTTTAAATAGTGGTGGTTATGTAGATAATATTGAACATTACATATGGAAGTCCTATATTCATTTGGCAACTTACACGGTGCAGGGTTTACACATCTAGCACAGCCATGGTTCACCGACATCTATAGCAATTTGGCTGCGGATGACTATGCATTTCTCTGTTATCCATAACTCTTCTAGAAGCATGACACAGTATGCTTCTGTATCTGTGAATACTGAGTAATGCATATATACATTATTAAGCTCTACAATACCGGGCCCCAAATCTGACTCAAAATGCCCAGTCTGCCTATTTGGACCTGATCGAATCTATCAAGATTCAACCCTTTATCCTGATCCTTGGTGACTTTAGCTTCCCAAACATAGACTGGTAGAACTATCCATGCCAGAACACAAATGCCCAGTGATTTCTTGATTTTGTCAATGCAAATGCCATGGAACAGCTAGTTGATACCCCCACAAGAGGTGATAATATCTTGGAATTGGTATTAACCAACATGAGTAACCATTGCAGCATTCCTATAATATCGCCTCTGGTAAGATCATACCACAAAGCTGTCACTTTTGAAGTCACCATCTCCCCAACCCCCTTCTAGCTAGGATCTGACATGAAAACTTCTCCAAAGCTGATTACAGCCTTCTGATGCATGGTATAAACAGCTTGACAGCCCCTTCCCTCTCTGTAGGAACTGACACCAATATCCAAAACTACACCAAACCACTATATGAGCATTTATATAGATGCATGGAATCAGGAATACCCAACAGGACTAAATCATCTTCTGGAAGGAAGGGCAAAGCATATATGGTAGACATCTACAATTAAACTCTATAACAAAAGGAAAAAAATTGCTGTCCAAGACCAAGAAGGAGCAAGTGCCCAATTGGTAGCAATGTCTCCTTAGCCTGAACAAGCAAATAAGAGCACTAGTGAAATCTTCCAAAACAAATTTTGAGTCCAAATTGACCAACTCTACTTGAGACAACCATAAGGCCTTCTTCACATATGTCCACAACCTGAAAGGAAGCACCCAGCTCTTTTAAGAACTGATGGTCAAGGACACCACATATACAAATGCTGTAGATACAGCAAACGTGCTGGCTGACAGATTCAGTGAAAACTTTTTCTGCTGTCCCCCATCAATAAATCAGGACATTCCCAGTATCTGTTCCCTCCCCCTTATATCTAGGAAACAGATCATCACTGCTCTCTCAAAGGCAAAAAATACAGCCTCCCTGGGATGCAGTAACTTCCCAGGCTGCATCCTACATGAACTCAGGCAGTAACTTGCAGCACCATTAGGCACCCTATTCAACTAAAGCCTGAGTACCGGCTTTGTCCCAGCTGAGTGGAGGACAATCACTGTCATCCCTTTACACAAAGGTGGAGCATCCACTGATCCGGGAAATTATAGACTCATCAGCCTAACTAGCCTGATCTGCAAGGCCATGGAATAGATTATCATGGACCTCATTCACAAGGACATTAGCAACCTACAAACACTTGATCCCACACAGTTTGGCTTTGTCAAGGGGAGGTCATGTTTGCTAAAATTTGGTCGACTTCTTTGAGACAGTCACCAAAGCCATGGATGAGGGGCAGATGGTGCACACCACCTACCTTGACCTGGTCAAAGCATTTGATACTATTCCCCATTTGGGCATAATAGATAAACTCTCTCAACTAGGCATCAATCCATATGTTACCAAATGGGTAGCAAACTGGCTCACTGATAGAACCACATAGTCAAAATAGGGGAAGCCACCTCAAGCAGTAAACTCGTAACAAGCAGTGTACCCCAGAGTTCGGTCTTGGGGCCTCTGTTATTTGGGATATACTTTTCTGAGGTTCAGGCCAAAATCATTGGGCTGCGGCTGACCAAGTTTGCAGATAACTGCAAGATGGGTGCAGTCATCGGTTCCCCTAGTGATGTAGACATCCTCCAAGAGGGTCTCACTCAGACAAATGATGGGTGCCAAAAACATTGCCTCAAGCTGAATACCAAAAAATGCATCATCATCTCCTTTGGGGAGAGTGATGTCCCTACAAATTATCACATTAATAACAATGTCCCAAGCACGCAATCAGTCGTGAGGGATTTGAGCACCTAGGTTGATATCAACCTGACTTTTGACCACCATGTTGCTTCCATTGTACGGAAAGCCTTCTACATGGTCCACTTCATAAGTAAGGGTATCTCATCCAGGGATAAATAGGTCATAAAATCCCTGTGTTCTTCCCTTATAAGGCCCATTATTGAGTACAATGCCCCTTTCGGCATGTACCTTGCAAAACACATACAGCAGCTGGAGAGACCACAGAGGTTCTTCACCAGGAGAATCCAAGGCCTCAAACATCTACCATACACAGATAGAATAAAAGCCCTATCCCTCTACTCAGTTTCATACAGACTCCTCAGAGGTGACCTCTGTCTGGCATACAAGGTGATCACAGACCCCACCTTGATGGGACTGCTGCATATCCGCAAGTCAAGCTCCACTCGAGTAAGCCATACGCTCAGCCACAATCTGGTCTGTGACATCAACAAGACTTGTTGGCGGGACAGATTTGTGTCCCAGAGACTCCCCCATTTATGGAATAAACTCCCTCACCACATCACGCAGAGTACCTCTTTACCCCTTTTTAAGTGCAACCTGGATAACTGGATGGGAAACAGAAAATATACCCCTGGGATTCCACCTGTGTCCCTGCTGGACAAGGGCATTGGGTGCTAATCTGTCTAAGCATGGGCTAAACTCTTGGCTAGGCTTATAAAGGCCTCAAGACCAATACCCTAGTAACCTCCTATGATCCTATGATCCATTACCAAAGTTACATTATCATAATATCCATGTTTGTTGTAATCACTTTCATAAATGTAAGACCACTGAATTTGGAAACATATATAAATAAATAAAATGATAAGACAGTTAAATACTGACACATGAATATTATAATGCTGACTCCATTGTTAATCCATACAGTTTTACAATGTTAAAGGAAGTGTGCTGTCCAGTTCATCAAAACATTAAGCAATATGCCATTGTGAATATTTCATGCATATGTGTGAGTTTGATTCTCAGTGTTCAGTATTTGTGATGTTATTTTGTCAGATTTGTATTCATAGATTTGTGAGATGCATACTTGTTTGTTAAGTCACGCAGTACATCCTTTTGCATATCTAATAGGTATGTGGTGCATCTTCGCTTATAGCGGTTGTCTCAAATGACTGCATATATCTCTATTATCTGCAAAGTTTCTGTTAACATCCTACCTATATCAATACAGCTGTATGTGTAAATGCTGGGTAGTGCATACGTTCATTGGTTCACAGTATAATGACATTAACATTGACTGTCTTCCTAACTTACAAGTTGATATATTAAATACCACTGATTAACAGTAATTCCTATAATGTCTAGTTAGGTCTTTCAAGTGCAATCACATGTTTTATTGCAAAGCATGACACTTTAAACTCTGAATTGTTATAGCTCTTTGTTATTGCTGTGAGCAATGTGATGACGTGCACTCAAGATTGCATGCTTTTGTGCTTCCAGTGCACAGCACATGGTGGCAGTTGTACTTTTCTTTTACACATCCTGTAATTTAGAAGCACAAATTCAGCTGATTAATTCATTCTTATATAGTCATAAAGTTGTGGTTTTTAACTTCCGTCAGTTCGTGCCATCATAGCCAGTGTAGTACAGATAAGAGTTGTAGGTTTAAATCACAATTCCTCCAGTTTGAAAACATTAATTCTCATCTGTCTGAGGTATTGAGACTGACACAGCAACAGGTGAATGTGAAATTGTATTTCATGTAAAGTCTAGGGGACAAGTAATGCTTACTGTTTTGTTCTACATACCGTCATATATTGACCTGACACAACCCTTCTGGGATAGTAATATATCCTTTTTTTCCTCTTTGCAGATGATAAAGACCATGCCTGTAACTGATCTCTGTCTGCAGGCTAGAAGAGCAGAGGAGGAAGAGCTGTATCAACTGACAGCATTAATTTCCCCAGAAAGATTCTTAACATAATTAAAAATCAGTTTTGATTTCAGCTTCAGGCATGCTACTATTAATGCCAGACTATCCATAATGCATCTGCAAGGTAAGTAAAATAGGCATTTATTTATTTTGAGCAACAGTATAAATTTATTTTAAGCATTGTTCATTGAGTTATAAGCAGAGTACGTCTGATAAGTGTTTATGCTTTTTTTGTTGTTAAACCTAAATGTCAGGCATTTGTATATACAGTAACTGTCATAGTGCTGTGTGTGTGTGTGTGTGTGTGTGTGTGTGTGTGTGTGTGTGTGTGATACGTAAGTTGTCTGCACTGTTAGTGCTGTTTGGGTACCAGGTGCTCACTGATGGGTATGTTATATATTACTTGCTATTATGCTTTATATAGCTTGCCTATTCTATTATTAAATGGGTTTCTGGAGTCTCAATATACAAAATTCTATTGGCAGACAAGTTCCGGTGTTTACTTTTTTTCTCATCTTGCTTTTCTGTATAACCACCCTGTGATGGGTTGATGAACACAAAACTACATACCACTTTCTATAATTCTTGCACCACTCATGTTTACCTGTTATGCTTGACTTGTTATCTGTTATATTCATGATCATCATTACAGTGCTTGAATTGTGCAAGTAAATATACAAGCATAATACAAATGTAGGTAATGACAGTGCTATGTTAGTTGATGAACAGTAATATATGTTTGTCATACCCTAAAACTGTAGATGTCAAATACTGTCACTGTGGTTGTGATTGTCCAGTTGCTCTATGGTTTTGCATTCCATTCAAATTCTATGATGTGATGTCAGCCATTAACCATGTTGCATTGCTTATCTCATTTGCATATATATTTTAGGTTTACCACGGCTTGTCCTTATTATATAGTTAGAACAAATATATATTATTCAGGGGATGTCAATATGCCACATTACTGGCACATAAAAATCAATTATACTGGAAAAATAATGAGCATATTGGCACCTCAACATAAATGTGTGCACACATATGAATAGTGGCCCATGGATTTACAAGTTTTCTGATAGATATTGCTGTAAGTCCTTTATGTCAGCCAGGTTATGCTAAGAACCCTGTGCAAAAAGCTATGCTGTCAGTATTATGGTAATCTTGAATTGCAGCACATTTTTTGAATAGAGAATTATGTCAATGTTTAAACCAAAATGTTTTGATATATGTGTGTGCTGGCTGTGTACCTATGTTTTGGCATGCATACAGATGGCTGGTATGTTCATAACTGAGCAAGTAATAACAGTGTCTTCTCTAGTGAACTGTATGCTAGATACCATGTAATCTACTGGAGTGATATACCTACACTATATGATGGACACTGTGACCCACCCACAGTCTTCTGTTCATATCATCATTACATGCGGATAGGACATTGGGAATGTTGCATGATCATGACTGCACACTTGATATACTCACAATTTTGTTGTTATACAAAGTTTAAAGACATCTTATGGACCATATCATCTGAAAATTAAGTTTTAATGACAGCTGTACTGTATTGTGATATACCTTGAGCAAACATGTCACATGTCCTGTCTCCTATGTTTCGATCATGTCACTGGCATGTCATATACTGTGTTTAACATTACTTAGGTGCATATCTGATGATGTTTTATGACAGAACAGTTTTACATGTGACTGTGATGCATGTCACACACCATTTTGTACATGTTATGGATTGAATTCATGTCTTTGGTCATATACAGTGTTACAGTTGCATATTGTCTTACAGTACTGTAATATCATGTACAGAAATGTTTCCACGTGTAGATTGTATCATTATGTATATGTTATGTACTCATAGCTTTTGTGGAATAAGTATTATATCTGTTTGATGTTTTTTTTTTTTTTTTTACTGTGTTGAACCTTGGCAGTGAGTTGGATCCATGCTGTCTTTCTGCAATGCAACATGGCTGGTATGCATCCTTACCCTGTTTGTCCATTTTCCTTCACTCATATTGTATAGTTTGAATGTATGTTGTTTGTGTACATTACCTCTTCTTTATGGTTATTTGCAACCTTTGTCTGTCATGCGTTGTGATATTTCTTTTATGTTTATACTCTCTGTTTTGTCCTCCATCTCCTCCTCTTTCCCTATTTCATTCCTTCTTTTGTGAAAAAAGGGGTCTATTTCCACCAATAATAAAAAAAAAAAAAAAAAAAAAGAAATAGTCATGTCTCTCTATCTCCCTCAGATATTCCTGTTTCATCATTGCCCTTATGTGTCCTTCCTCCTCCTCGTCCCACAATTGATTTTCTATCACACGTTTTTATTGGGTGTGTGCAATACTTGTGTTATTCACATATCCCGCACCCATTGTTAGCTACTGTTAGCCATAGTGAAGTGGCTGTGATTGGTCTTTGTCTCAATTAATTTTTTTTTATTAGAAATTTTGTGGATTACATCAATTCTGCAAATTGTGATGAGTGCTTTTATATACAGCCTTGTACAAATTAAGATGACAATTGTAATTGTCTGTGGATATTTGTCACTTTCTGCATGGATTGCTGCACAGTTCTATTCAATTAGTAATTTTCAGTAAGTTGCATTGATAATTCTGTAGATATACATTGGTAATGGACAGATAAATACATATCTCAGTTTATGAAAAACTTTTCTTGACATACAAATTTGACGTTAATACTTTATAGTGCACAGATGTAGCTGGTTAAATGTGCTTTGCACTGAGTTATTCTCCATACACTGAGGCATATTTGCTTATTACTTGGCTGTTTGCAACTTCTGCACAGAACTCATCTAAATTCCCAGATTCCTCGATCTTTATGGAATCCAACTCAAAGTCGCAGTCTAAATGCTACTTAGTCCTTAATCAGCTCCTCCACTCAATTTGGGTTGTCTGGCCCACTGTTCTATCTTTAAAATATTTCTAAGATGCAAATCTGATGCACTGTGTTGCATATTTAATTCTATACAGGAATAAGACTGCATATTTTCTGAGCTTACAATTTGTATTATACTGCTTGGCATCAATTAATTTTCCATGTATAAGATTCAAAAATATATGCCCATAATGCAATAATTGTATTTATTTCCTTATCACACTGATCCTATGCACACCACAATACACAGATAATAAAAGAAGTATGCATTTTTGCATTTTGGGATGCTAATTATATCTATATAAAAGGCTGGAAACTAAAAAAATGTTACACACAGTGCAGTACAAAAGGACTCCTTTGCTGAACTGTGTGAGATAATACTGCAAAACTGCAGCCATAAGCATTATATTAACAGAAAAGGGAGGCCATGACCAAATTGTAAGTTAGTTTGCTCTGCAGATAGCCTCATTATTAATCTGTTGACCACACGTGATAGTAGACATCACAATGCTGAAATATGGAGGGGGATTGACTTATGGTCTGCCTTCCAATAGGGTAGCATTCCAGATGGGCTAATACATGGTAAGTACATCTGTGCCTCGGTAATATGTCTTGTCTCACAACATGATACTTTGAAGCAATAGGTCTGATATTCTACATGCTTAGACCAACAGCTGACTTGTTATCCATTGGATCCCTATCTCATGACACCATTCAGAATCACATCAACACCTGCTGAGGATGGAGTTAACAGAGCACACACCATGACAGGAACCTTCTGTGGGGTCTTCTTCATTCAGAAGCTGCTGAAATTCCTCCTTCCATTTACCTTGGATGTCTTGTGGACTTGTGATCAGGTTGTTGCAGGCGTCCCTTACAAAAGGTGTCTGACGATTATCTTCTATATCTTTCTTTCTTTGTTTAGCAACCTCACAGAGTCAGTTTGTACCACCTGATGAATCACTTTGTAGAAGCTGATATAGTGCCTGATGTCTCTTTCTTTGCTATTGCAACTGGTCTCTTAACCTTTTTGCTAACCAACCAGTATTTCTTTTTAACATGACAAAAAACACCACTGAGCAGTTGTTTGGCAAGCTGAAATCACAATTCAGACATCTGGACACATCCATGGGTACTCTGCAATAACCAACAATATAGGTTGTGCAAATGGTCACCATGTTTGACATGTTGTACAATATCATTACATCTAAACACAGTGGTCAGCCAGAACAAGGTGGGGTGCTAGCCGAAGAACCCTGGGTTTCTGTAGTGGGGATATCAGAATGTTCACATAATGATCAGGAAGACACAAGAGTAAGAACATCCAGGCATGGGCAACAAAGGCTACGGCCATATATGCTAGCTCAGACAACATGACAGTATCTGGCTCAGAATTCCAAACACCAATAGCCAGCACTCAAATGTCAGCATAAAATTCTTTATTTCATTTCAACTCATAGAAAATGAGAGCATACCGGTTTCGGCAACAAAGCCTTCTTCTGTGCAACAGTCACACATACCCCCACCCCTTTTTAAATACCATCAGAACACACATCATTAATTAATCAAAAGTATTCATTAAGGCCAGGAGAAAAAAGTTCTTCCAATTGAATAATCCATTTCTTCTCATTTTTATCATATATATTATGCCAGTCTGATTTGTCTTTATAATTGGACATAATTCTATCTAGAACAACAAACCTAAACATAGCTGTTCATAGGTTCATAGATTTATACTAGGCTATCTGCCCTAAGGCATTTATTTATATGAAAAATACTGTGCCCATTAGTTTGTTGTGCCTCTGTCCAGCAGTGACACAGAGATGATTCCTGGGGTAAAATCTCCCATCCACAGGTCTAGATTTCTCTTGAACAGAGTCAGCGAGGTGCTCTGCCTCACATGGACCGGGATTTTATTCCACAGCATAGGGAGTCTCTGAGTGATAAATCTATCCCTCCAGCACGCCCTATTTATATCCTAAGGTTTAAGTCGCTTGCTCTAGTCGTTTTGGTGGATTTGGATTTTTGAGGTGGAGCATGTCCATTAATTCCGGGTTGGACATGGCCTTGTATGTCAGGCACATGTCACCTCTGAGCAGACGGTATGCGACTGAATAGAGCTGGAGTTTCTTCAATCTGGCAGCATATGACAGATTTTGGAGTCCCTTTATCCTTTTGGTGAGGAACTTTTGGGGTCTCTCCAATTGCTGCAGATGTCGGGTGAGATACATCCCGAATGGGGCATTGTACTCTATCATTGGTCTGATAAGTGAAGAGTACAGGGGAACAATGACCTCACTAGATCTGGATGTGAATCCCTTCATGATCAGGTGGGCAATGTAGAAGGTCTTTCTAACCACTTTAGCAATGTGAGTGTCAAAAGAAAGGCCACTGTCAACCTGGGTCCCCAGGTCCCTGATAACCTCTTCTGTGCTTAGTGGATTGCCACCTATATGGTAGCACCTTGTTTTTCCTGAAGGGTATGACTATACATTTTTTAACTTCAGGCCATGGCTCTGGCACCAGCTATCTGTTTCCGTGAGTCCCTTCTGAAGGATATCCGTGTCCGATGCACTTTCCACTATGGCCCAGTTTGCAGTCGTCTGCAAACTTTGTCAGCCAAAGTCCTCCCATGTTGGCCTGTACTTCTGAGAAGTAGATGCCAAACAATAGGGGGACCACCGACCCCCTGTGGGACACCACTTGTGACCGGCTTGGAGTCTGACACAGCGCCAGCAACTCTAACCCTGTGGGTTCTGTCCTTAAGCCAGTTTGCAACCCATCTTGTGACATATGGGTTTACATTTAAGCTGGTAGTTTTTCTACAATACCGAGTGGGGTATTGTGCAAGGTCAAGGTAGGCTGTATGGACTGCCTTTCCTCATCAATGGCCTTGACCAAGTTCAAAAGGCATGATCTTCCCTTGACAAAGCCAAACTGGGTCGGGTCCAATGTCTGCAAGTCCCTATATCTTTGTTTATGAGCTCCATTATGATCCTCCATAGCTTTGCAGACTAGACTTGTTAAGCTTATGAGTGGGACCACAGTTGCCACACCACTCCTTGGGCACGTATCCTGTGGTAAGGCTGAGATTAAACAGCTGCCTTATGTGCGGGTTTAATTCCTCATTTAGCCATCCGTCCCATTGATGCTGTGTTTTAGCTTAGAGAGAGCAGCTTTCACCTGCGCATTTGAGATGTCCGGGAGGCTACACTCGGCTGGGATAGTTATCTCTCCTTTAGGGAGTTTGCACTGAACCTGTCTGCCAGTATGTTGGCAATGTCTGTGGGTTCAGTGATTTTGTATCATTTTGGACTAATTCTGAGCATATCTGGGAGTTTCCACCCAGGTTCCTAACATAGCTGAAAAAGGCCTTATGATTGTCCTTGAATCCATGGCAATTTTTCTCTCAAAATTGGCCTTAGTTGATTTTATGAGTGCTCGTATTTTTTTAATAATGATCAGGGTGACTTCCTTTTATGGATTTTGTTCTATCATGTAATAGCTTTCTCCTCTTATTGTAAAGTTTGTTAATGGCTGGGGTCCACCAGACTGGTGGAAAGAGTCTTGGTTTTATTTGGGATTGCCTGATCCATGCAGTCCTGGAGGTGTTCATAGAAGGCATTTTTTCCTCTGGCTCAGGGCCTTGAAGGATACCACACCAGTCTTGAGTAGTGTGAAGTTTGCTTTAGAGAAGTTCTTCACTATGGTCTTTTGCTTGGGGTGGATGTGGATTTCCAGTGAGATTAGTTTATGATCAGATCTCACCAATGAGGGATATACTTCCGGTGTGGAGCATTTTGTCCCCATGTTTGTGACAATGATTCTCGTGGGAACAGTGACTAGCTGTTCCATGGCATTTGAATTTATGAACTCCAGGAACCATTGGGCTAGAAAGTTAGGGCTTGAGTAATGTTCCCAGTCTATATTCGGGTAG
This sequence comes from Protopterus annectens, assembly GCF_019279795.1. Classification (NCBI taxonomy): domain Eukaryota; kingdom Metazoa; phylum Chordata; order Ceratodontiformes; family Protopteridae; genus Protopterus; species Protopterus annectens. The sequence goes on from NC_056735.1 coordinate 1,582,491,488, forward strand.
TTGAAGTCACCCAATATGATGGTGTTTGGAGATACATTTATACCCTCCAGTGTCTTCAGGAAGGCTGTGTGGGGTTCCTGAGTTTGAGAGGGTGGCCTGTAGCATGCTACAATTTGTAGAGCAGTTTTGCCTATGGTTAGTTGCACCTGGATGGTTCAACCTGGAGGTATGAGTATCCTTTATGAATATGGATACCCCTCCTTTTGTGGTGTGGTCCGGTTTTGGGGCATGATATGAGGTAAAACCTAATAGTGCCGGGGTGCTCTCAGGAGCCTTGAACCAGGTTTCAGTTACAGCACAGACATCGATGTTCTCCATACTGAGAAGGGCCTCTGCATTTTGAGATTTAGACTTCTGGCATTGAGCAGCATTACCCTCAGTTTCTTCCCATTTTTGTTTTCTAGGGTGGTAGGTTTAGAATTTGAGCCTTGCCTAAAAAAGGCACTATGGGGGTGGCAAGAGCCTTAGCCAATATCCGGAATCCCAGGGGTGACAGGTGCAAGTAGTATGTTTTTACAAGGCAATAGAATGACGAGCACATTTGACACCACTAAGATGTTCAGAAATGTGTAATTTAAATGGGTGAGAAGTTTGTCCCACATAAAAAGTGGGGTATGTGCATAAAACTAAATAAATGACCCATTCCGATTCACAGTTTCCATAAACATATATATTAAATACATGCAAGGTGTTTTGAGAGGTAAATTGTTTGGTTTTGCATATAAATTTACAAAAACTGCAATGACTGCAGGGCTGACCCCCCCATCAAAAACACCCATCCAAAGTGGTATCTTGTACCCTAGTCCAACACCCCATCAAAAACACCCATCCAGTGGTCTGTTGTACCCCAATGCTACTGTCATACAAATTCTTATGATGATTAAACCAACCACCCAATATCTTCACCTCCTATAAGAAAAAAAGACATTTAGAGGATATCAAATCCCTCAAAGAATCATCAGATGAAAGACTCCCCAATGTTTGTGTATTACTTCAATCAAAACAGATGTATTATTACAATAATTGGTTACTAATCTAAGTGGAGTACCTGGCACCACTTGCTTGGTTTTATATTGTAACAACTCAGTTTTATCCAATCTCCTAACCTTATTTCTTGAGTCTATAACATCCTGATGTGTATACCCTTTATTACAAAACTTAGTAACCAACTTCTGTTCATGTGATCCAGATATCTCATCTGAAAAACAAATCCTACAAAGCTGCATACATTGGGCATTAGGAATGTCCTTAACAATATGCCAAGGGTGACAACTAATAGCCCATAACAAGTTGTTTACCTACAGGTGCTTCCTGTAAACTTGAGTACTCAAGGTCCTATCATGTTGCAAATAAATTTCAACATTCATAAAGGCTATTTGTGTGGAATTAAAACTGAGTGTAAAATGAATACCCCACTTGTCTTCATTCAGATATAATCAACATCCAAATGCCAAATCAATCAGCAATAATCTAGGTAGCAGTGCCAGATGTCCATAGATTCTAAATAAACATTATGGGTCAAATCATAGATGATCTGTTCTTCAATATAGCCCATAAATAGTTCTGTATAAATAGGGGCAAATGATGACCCCATAGCAGTACTGTTAAGCTGCAAATAGCATCCATCTTTAAAGTAAAAAAAACATTTTAATTAATACATGTTCAGTAAGACAAATTAGGAAGGTGTTAAATTCCAGGCTATATAAAGAAATCTGATTCAACCAGTATTCCAGAACCAGCAAACCTGGCCAGTGAGGAATATTGGTATACAGAGCCGACACATCTGTCTCAGAACCTTTGAGGTATGATATGCGAGACATACACAAGTACAGAGTTACACAAGTAAGTGCACCCAGTGCTGTCCACATATATGCATCACAGTTGATAGCTACAGTAATCCATTTGACAGTGGTACAGAGGGAGCATTATGCATCCAATACGTAGATGTGCCATGCAGCATAATAAACACATTTATATACGAATGAAAATAATATATGAGACTGTGTGTTGAGAAATACATAGCATTTGTAAATTAAGGACTATAGGACAGATACACTCTCAACTGTGGGCATAGTGTTATGTATATGAACCGCATGTTGTGCATGCCAGTGTAATACGTAAAAGCCAAGAGTTTATTTGCATACTTTGGCTACAGCATATGTGTATTTAGAATTCTGTGTGTAGGAATTTGCCTGTCAGTGTGTGCACAAAGGGGGAAGTAGCACATGTGTACTGTGGTACAAAATATGTGATGAACATACATAACAGACATGCTACATGAATTGTTTCATGTGCCTGACATGATTCAATCATGCATACTGGGTTTTGTCTATTAAATATTAGTAAATATGCACACATTATCCTAAATATGTGCCAGTAATGCTACAGATTTGAAGGAGACATATCCATCGTACCAGACAGGATGACTGCCATTGCCTGTAATATGACAGTAGATATGACTGCAAGTAACATACTTGACCAGCATCTGAAATTATTCAGTATAACAGGCCACAGTATACATGTATGTAGCAATTGCAATGGTACAGTTGTTATGAAATTACTCAGATCAGAGCATTGTGGAGGCACATATGGAATCCAGTATGCATGTTATACCATAGGTAACCTGAATGGTAAAGCGCATGTAAATAGACAGTGTATATGCAAGGTGTGGTGCAGTGTATGCAGTGACAGTAGCAAGAATGATGTGGCAGGAGTAAGACAGGTATGCCATTTCATGTAAGCATTACTTGTATACAATAGGAAGATGGCATAATAGTAAAAATAAATGGCTTACTCAACAGTACATAAGTCACATTTATAGAAACATTTTGGTGTAACTGAAATGGAAACATGTATGTTACACAATAACAGCTATAAAACACAAGTGACAGCCATTAACACTTCAGTGTATATGAACTCAGGAAACATGTTAAAGGATGGGCATTAAATGACTGCTGAGAATAAAATCTGCAGATTCATTCTGTTAACAGATCTCAAGATGCAGTATTGCACTTTGCTAAAAAATTCCAGTAGGCTTTCAGTGCCTTTCAGGGCCCACTCTTATTCTAAGTACTCTAATTTACATGGTTCTAAAACACTGTCACACCCTCCCTCTTTTTAAAAAGAAAACCACAGTTACAAAACAACTGTCACATACTTAGAAGTACGCAGGACAAAAAGTTATCTCTAGTATGCCCTCCATTTTAAAACTGATGTAGGTAAGACATCCTTCTCTAGTCTGGGAACTGTTACCTGGAACCATCTGCCTGCTGGCATCAAAAATCTAGGAACCATTAATAGCTTCAAAGATGCACTTAAAGAACATCTCTTTACCAAATCTACATGTAACTGTGACCATGATAATAGGTATGCAAAATACAATCCCATATCATGAATAATATAATACATTTAGGAAACATTGGCCTGCCTCTTAATGTGGCATATTATACACATTTATTTGTTTATTGCATTTGTTTTTCTGGGAAAATCCAGCTGAGCACACTTCAGTGCAAGCTCGGAGAAAAAGGCTCCAGAGTGACACTAACTTTTGAAAGGAAATAACATACAGTCATTTTTACAACATTTTTTCAAAAGAGGGGAAAGCTACTGAGTATGTATAAAGAAAGTCAGTGTTGCTGTTTTAATCAGAAAGCAATATGTCTTACAAGAGGTATAGTGATGAGGGAGATTGAGTTGAGAAATGGAAGATAAGGGTAGTTTAGGGAGAAGGAGTATAGCAAGGGGGGGAAAGAGTGAGTTACAGTACAGGCAGGGGAAAGACATGGAGGGAGATGAGTGGGGCTGAAGCTAAAGTGGACTGATGTGCTAATCTGGTGTAACATATCTGCAGAGCCAGGAGTTAGGTAAATGATACTTTAGCTGTAGTTTGAATGACTTTAGCAAGAAGTCCAGTCTTACTGTTAGGGAGATGGAATTCTAGGTTCTTGACACTTAGTGGGGGGGTAGAGGGAACAGTTTGTCGAGTTATTAGGTTTTGATATGTGTAGGAGCTTTTTTTGTCAGAAGAGCAAAATCTTCTGTGTGGGTTGTATAGCTGTACAACGTTGACTAGAGATGGACAGCCATTTGGTTTGTATATATCGTAGATAACAGGCAGTAGAGAATATGTGAGTTGGTGAGGTAGTTCATGGCACTGGAAGTTTCTGTGGGCCCAACAGTGATTTGATCTATGAGAAAGGTTGTTTCTAAATGTTGTGATCTTGCTGTGGCACTGCTCGTGCTTGTTTAATTGAGTTAGTCAGATGTTTGTCAGCAGTACTTGGGTAGAGGAGAGCAGGTATTGGGAGGGGAGTGGTGATATGACACCTTGTTATATAGGTAGGGTTTTGCACTGTACAGAATGATTAGCTTTTGGTGTGTGTGTGTGTGTGTGTGTGTGTGTGTGTGTGTGTGTGTGTGTGTGTGTGTGTGTGTGTGTGTGTGTGTGTTTTCACTGTATGTTGAATGTGGAAGTCAAACTTTAGGTTATCATTTATGTAAACGTCTAGTAGTTTGGTTTGTTTCACAAGTTCTATTTTGTTATTGTTGGAACAAGTAATAGGGAAAGATTCTTTCTTCATTGTGAGGTGTGTGGGAATGAATAGAATTAGTTTTGTTTTGTTAAGGCTTACAAATAGCTGGTGGGTAGATGGACAGTTTTCTATAGAAGCAAATGATTCCTGGGTTAGTGTATGCAGGGAATCAGGGTTGTCTGCCGAGCAGATGACTGTAGAATCATCTGCATATTGTACTAAGGTAGCTTTCCTACTGGCCAGATAAAGTCCATTAAGAAAGATGCTGGACAGGATAGGTCCAAGTATGAAGCCTTGTGGGGCCACAACTGAAAAAGAGAGAAATGATGAGTTGTCAGTGAACCGTTTACTGCCTGGAGTCTATTAGAGATCTAACTAGGGAATAAGGGCAGCGGAGAATTGTCAAGACCTACACAAGAGAAGTTTTATAAGTGTATGGAGTGAGAAATAGTACTGAAAGCTTTGAAAAGATCAAGAAAGAGAACAGATACAAGTTTACAATCATTTCCTTTGTGTTAACAGTATTAGTGAAGTTACAGAGGGAGCTGAAAGTACTGCAGTGGAGATGACAACCATGCTGTGAAGGATAGAGGAGATTGTTTGGTGTGATATAGTTTAGGAATTGGATCTGAATGAACTTCTCAAGAATTGCTGATGGGGGAGGGGGTGATGGGGTCTATAATTGGTGAGTTCCTTAGAATGACCACCTTTGTGGATGTGGAGGATGTAACATTTTTACAATAGTAAAGATACATTAATAGAGTAGTTTATAAGGATTAAGACAGGGTACACTATGGCCTCTGCTGCCATTTTTAGTTATTGCCCAAGTAGATTGTCTGGTGCTGGGGAGGTGCTTTTTTTAAGTAGTAGCTTTTTGATTATATCATAAAAGAATAGCAGTTTATATTTCAGTATCTAATGTGTTCATGGCATTGTTTTGTTTAGAGCTGTTGAATAAGGAAGAACCTGATTTAATAAAGTTAAAAATCCATTTGCAATGTCAACTGAATTATTAGATTTAAGTGTAAATGAAGGTTGTGTTTGCATAATCAGGATTAAGAAGATGATTTATGGAAAATCAGAATATTTTGGGTTGTAGTCATTTTTATTATGGAGGTTAGTGTACTTTTTTGTCTAATTTTGTAAGGTATTTGGCTCTGTTCTATGTTCTCTAAATTTCTGATAGTTTTGCTGAGTTTTGTTTGTGTTCCAAGTTTGCCAGGCAATATCTTTAAGTTTCGTGAGATGTTTTTTGCTTTTGGATTGCCAGAAGGCAGAATTTAGTTTAACTCATTTTTTTTCAAAAAGGAGTCCGTTCATTTAGGATTTTTAAGGATATATTATTGAAGTGAGGTACAGTGTCATTGAGTAGCAGGCGCTTTAGTTTAGTCCAGTTTTACTGTTTTAGGTATAAGAAGAAGGTGTCACTGAAATTTGACAAGATACAAGTCAGATTGATGTGGTGTTATTTCTGAATTTTTTTTTTTTTTGCTTTCTTCCAGTGAATATACGGATACGGTCATGTAAAGAATCTGAGAGGGTCCCAGAGTTGGAGATTTTACCTGGCATAGAAGTGAATATCCAGTCTATTGTGGCACCTTTGTTATTTTTATTGGTGAGGTGAGAAGAAGTGGTGATCTCTTGTGTTAGTGCATATAGATTTATAGGATGGGTGAGATTGTTGGTGGGGATAGACAGAGTCAGTACCGAAGTCAACAAATAATAGTTACTTGGCATAAAAGTGAGCATTCAGTCTGTTGTGGTACCCTTGTTATTTTTATTGTTGAAGTGAGTGGGGGTGGTGATCAGTTGTGCTAGTCCATATATACTAATGGTATTGGTGGGGTTGTTAATGGAGAGATAGACGGAGAGTGAGAGATTGAGAGAGTGAGAGACACAATCAGTATTGAAGTCACTTAATAATAGTTTTCCATGGGGATGTTGGATGCTGTCCAGCAGAAGAGATCTAAAGCTGGCTATGATTTGTTTCCAGGTGGGATGGTGGGATATAAGCTAGTATTATGTATAAAGATTTGTACTGATTTAGTTTGATTTAGTTTGAGAATAGGCTTTAAGAGGTTGGTCAGATAATGCGATTTGAGTGTGTTATAAAGAAAGGATAAACTGAAGGATCCTGGGACTGCCTGGGGAGTTTAGAGTGAGAGGAGAGGTAAGTGGGCGACAGCCCATGCTTGTGTGAGTTAATCAGTCTGCAATTGCTTGCTGCACCTGCAAGGTTTGTATGTGCCTGGGAAGGATTAGCAGGTTAGAGAAAAAAAAGCTTATATATTTATATATTTACTTAATCACATTTCTTTGTTAGGTAAAGTTAAGAACAACTAAAGTTAAGAAGATATCCAGGGGCTGATAATGATAACACTCCAAGTATGTTCACTTAAAATAAAAAATGATATGGGACACTGAGAAGTGCAGGAGGAGAGTGGCTACATGTTGCAGATGGAAATAAATGTATAAGAATCACAACTGGATGTTATTACTTATTGTTTCTATTAAAAACAACCATAATAAGTATAGAGCCAAAACACTAAACTGCAACTATGGCCTAACTCAGCAATCCTTTTTAAGAATGGAAAAACTAAGAGCACACATACAAATTTCAAGTGTTTGTAGGAGTTTATGTATCATATGTTTGATTGCACTATAATTTATGCATTTTGTAGCTTGCATTTTGCATGTATCTGTATCTATATCTTTATCTATATCTATAGCGTTACAGTTTATATCTGTCTGTCTTATCTATTTAGCTGTTTATCTATCTATATGTTCTTTTTATTTTTCTCTCAACACTCTTTGACTGGATCTTTTAATCCTACACTGTTTGCAATGAATCTTACCCATACGTACAGAATTTGCTATGTACTCGTTCTGTATATAATATTTTTAAATAGAAAGATCACAATGTATTTTCTGCTCTCTGAGCTTGGGTCCTACCTGAAAAGAACCAGTAGACCAGTCCACTTACTCAGTAATCAAATAGTAAGCAAAATAAATAAGAATAAATTGGAATCATAATAGTTATAATAAAAATCCTGAGGCATCAAACATGTCAAACACCACTAACATAAAGCAGTCATCATTGCCACAGAGTCAGGGTGACAAAACACAACACATATACTTCCATAACTGTAATAATAACATGCTGCCATGACCTCTTCATGCTTGCCTCCTGTGTCTCATATAACAAATGGATCTGGTATGTCATAAGGTCAGTTGCACTAGCAAGTGCAGACAGTTTCTTGCCATGATAGTACTTAGAACAATCATGTGCTTATGATAGTAGGTGTACACCTTCAAACACAAGTGCTTCCATCTCTGACACTTGTACTAAGGACATTACTTGTCCATTATGGAGCTGTGTCATCACCATTCTCAGATTCACCTGGGGACCATTACTCAAGGTTATTTTCTTGACCAATATCTGATGGCCTACCATCTGTTGTCTGACTGGATGAACCATCCCCCCCTAACCAAGGTTGCTCCCTGAGTTACAGGACTGCCACCATCTGCCTTGAGAAAATTAAACATAGTACAGTGTCCAGTGTGTCATTCGCTATATTGTTTCTATGCACCACATAATTTCCTCCATCATGAACAGTCCATGAGCTCATATAAGCAAGACAAATGCAAATGTACTACAAACACAGAAATGTAAATCAGAAAATATACATTACATAGATGCATGGATAAGCATATGTGTACAAACGACAGAGGACATAT
>NC_056735.1:1582504757-1582696859 GCF_019279795.1 Protopterus annectens
TGTCATCTTCAGAGTACTATCTCACCATGACCTCAACAAAACAATGTTATCAACCACATGGTACCTCTTCACTTATACCCTCATTTGGCTATGTACCTTTGTCTTCATATTGTTTACTACTGTATTATGCAAGGAAAGTCTAACCATTTGCAGACTTACACTGTGAATGGTTATATTTGCAGCAAGTTAGCAATATATGTTTTATCTGGTTAACTGCAGTTGAAAAGCTGATATATACTGCATTAGTGCATTAGATAAAAATCTGTCTTATCAGTTTTGAAATTCATATATATACCGCACATGAGCACTGTTTGTTATATTGCCCTTTCAATTATTTCAAAAACTTTGGTATATAATAGTTCAAGAATTTTTGGAATTCCCACTTATAACCATAAAATAAGCAAAAGGAACATACAATGCATTGTTCATTGGATAAAATCTGCTTTGTTAATATTACTATTCCTTCTCATATCACTCATGAATATTGTTTGCTACTTTGTCCCTTTAATTACACTGAAGACTTTGGAGTAGTTCTGTGTAAGACTTTTCAGAATACTGCCCTGTACTGTTGATTAAGATTTGCAAGGTTCCTGATTGCTGCTGGGACATTTTGCTTTCCACTTTAGAATGACAAATGCTTTTTAACTTTACGCTGATTACAAACTGACAGACACTATTTAAGAATGATTCCAGAAAGAAATATTTTAAATTGTAGTACTGAACCAAATGTATATTGTTGAATGTAGCTCTCATGGCAACTGTAAGTTTTAAACTAGGCGAACAGGGATTTTATTACTATAAAACCTACAAAACAAACTCACCAGCTCACCTGAGCAGTTCATTCTTCAAAACAACAAAATAAACTGATGAGTTAATATAAAGTGAAATAGAATTCCATTTTATTTATTTATTTAACATTTGCTTGCCAGGAAATTCCGACTTGGAATGAAGTCAATTTTCAGCGGAGGCCCGGGGAGAAATGCTCCAGATGCATGTGTTTGAATTAAAAAATAATCCATAGGTATTGACTGAATAAAATAAAATGGCAAGATTTTTTTCTTCAGTTATGTAGAAAAAGACCTCCCTACTCATTAATATTAACGATAAATGCATTGGGGCTGTATTGCATTATTGTTGCTTTGAACAACTATAAAGTACAGCACCTATCTGTTCTGAAAGATTTATTTGAAGTTGTTGCTATATAACACTATGGCACTCCCACTTATTAACTGCAGCTTTCAGTTACAGTAGCACTCTTACATGTTGGAAGATCTATTTGAAGTTTTGATCATGTTGCATAAAGCCTGCAAAAGGAGCTCCACTGAAGCAAAGTGTTTCGTATACATACAGACATGCCAATACACATTAGTTTATATAACTTACCATAAGATGTATAGAGATATCTAAATTGTTGTAGTACCTTTTACTTTGGCAGAAAAATAGAACCTTCATAATTAAATGCATATCCTCAATAAACAATTGATCATATGCACACCTGGTCACTGGGTTCTATCCCTATATAAGAACTTTTATTTTTAATTTGGGACAATTCATTTTTCATCTTTAATATTACTGCAAAGAATACATTTATACTGCTGATAAAGGCACTTAAAATCAGGATGTCCTTCAATACTCATGTAAGTGACTACAATGAAATTCTTTCATTATGAATGAAACTGTTGATTACCCACTAAAAGACACAATCTCCATCTTCTCATAGTATTTTTTTAAAGGTAGGTGAGTGCTTTATTTGATATGAAAAAAAATTATCCCCTTGTGAGTTCCCATTTTCCTTAAGTATCTCTGATATACTACAAGCTGGTTTAGCAATATCTCTAACAGAGGGTGTTATTTTATAGCATAAAGCCCACTCTATCTTCTTGGAAATATCATGAAACTTTGGTACAAACACAAATTTAAGTCAATGGATTCTTTCAGTTTTTCTGAAGAATTGTGCTGTAGGCATGGACATTTAGGAAATTAAGTTGCAATATGTCCTTAGATAGCTTTGAGGGCCTGGCAAGAATTTTCTGTCTGAGTATATGTGGAGAGATAGGATTGTCTGAAAAGTCCTGATAATCACTTGGCCATAATCTCGCAGAGCTTCTCTACCTTTAGACAGTTCTAATGCTTTAAGATAGATAATGACACAAATGTACACCAGACTCTGCAAAATGTTACCAGCTGAGGATATGGTATGTATAAATGCATCCACATGCTGCACATATTATAATGGGTCTACTTTATTTGGTTGAAAATGATTTCAGGCAGCACACTTTACTGAAATCTCATTTCACTGAAAGCTCATTTGGTCGAATCACATTTGGTCGAAAATGAAATATAGCCCCTACCCCACTGCAGTGCAACCCTGGAGTGAGAATATTAATTAAGTGGGGTGTGGGGGCCACAGCCCCCCACAATTGGGTGTGTGGGGGGTATAGCCCCCCACATAATTGTAGTCTATTCACTGTTATACGAAAGTGTATCCATTAAAAAGTTATTCATATATACATGTTCGGTAAAAACTATTTGCAAAATGTGGGGGGGCTGTGCCCCCCCCACACCCCCCTTAATTAATATTCTCACTCTAGGGTCACACTGTAGTGGGGTAGGGGCTATATTTCATTTTCAACCAAACGTGATTCAACCAAATGAGCTTTCAGTGAAGTGTGCTGCCTGAAATCATTTTCAACCAAATGTGAGTCGACCAAATGAATGGGACCCATTATAATATATTTCTACTACTATTTTGACAACAGTTAAGGTATGCTTTTTGAAACTGTTCAACTATGTAAGCATGTGAATCTAAAAAACATACTTAAGAAATGAGTACATGAAGAAGAATGTGCAATATTTCCTCACTGTTTCCTGCAATTTATACTTTAGAGTTTTTCTGAACACAGATTTTATTCATATATACAATATTATTTACACAGAAGACAAAAATCATATGTACTATTACTGTTGAGAACATAAATATTGTAACAAAATAATTTAAATGCAAAAATTAAACCAGAGCAGTATATAACTTAATTCTCTGGTTCTTTCATATTACCTGACAAGTACTCACTAAAACTGAATTTTTTGACAGAGTTCCTAGTTTCTGAATCTCTTGACAGAGTGTCTGATTCATAGGTTCATAGGTGTATACTAGGCTAATGGCCCTGGAGCCTTTCCAAGCCTAGCCCATAGGATTACCCTGGCATCATGCCACCCGACCTTAGTTACCAGTGCCTCTGTTAAGTAAGGCCACTGCAGTGATCCCTGGGGTGAATTTTCTATTTCCCATATCAAGATTTCTGTTGAAGGGAGCCAATGAGGTGCACTGATTGACATGTATGGTAAGTCTATTCCATAGCATGGGCAGTCTCTGGGTTATGAACCTGTCCTTCCAGCATGTTTTGTTGATTGTGGTAATGAGGTTGAGGTCTCCGGAGTGTGTGGTATGGAGGGATTGGGATTTCTTTAGATGTAACATTTCTAACAGAGCTGGGTCAGACATGGCTTTGTAAGTCAAGCAGAAATCTGATATCCAGACAGTCTGGGAATATTTTGGGCTGCATTCACCATTGTGCAAGGAGTGACATTATTGTATGACTTTTCTTCATCCAAGTGCTTTGCCTAGGTGTCCATATATTTCAGTACTTCACAGAGAAATTAGAAAGTATGTACTTATGTATGAGGCATGTATGTGTGCTCGCACGCACGCACGCGCGCACGAGCGTGTGTGTGTCTCTCTCTCTCTATATATATATATATATATATATATATATATATATATGTGTGTGTGTGTGTGTGTGTGTGTGGGTGTGTGTGTGTGTGTGAGTGTGTGTGTGTGTGTGTGTGTGTGTGTGTGTGTGTGTGTGTGTGTGTGTGTGTGTGTGTGTGTGCGTGTGTATGTGTTTATTCATTTATTTATAATCAAAGGGAAGTTATGTGTCTTTCTAGTGATTTATCTGCTTTATCTGGTGGTGCAATATCGACCTATAAGTCCATTTTTCCCTGCCTATGGGAGAAATCTATAGAGCAATTAAAACACTTCTATAATTTTACCAGTCCAGCACTAAAACTGGTACAGTGCTTTACAGACATGGAAGTGATAGGGCTGGAGAACTACTGCTATAGCTGCACAGAGTAGGGAATAACATATATTCTTGGCCCTGTCTCTTATGTGCTGGTGACATTTTAAAGTTTGAGATGAGTAATGGGATATGGTTACTTGGCAGCAGCCTATCCTCTGACTGAGGGCAGACAAAGTCTGAGTGTGGTCTCCTCATAGAAATTGGGTGCTACTTTTGGCCTCAGTCTACACTGAGCACAAACAGTGGTCTGCACCACTTGGATGTCCACCCTATCCTTTCCACATGAACAGGATGAGCAGGCATAGCCGCATCATTATTTCCCCACCTTCCTGACAGCTCCAGTGGTCATCCACACCTCTGACCAAACTTGAGTCATCTGGATCATAGTCAGGGCTGGACTCATCTGGATCATAGTCAGGGCTGGAGTCATCTGGATCATAGTCAGGGCTATTTCCTTCTATGCCAATTGATTAGCCACACCTCAGATAATTTGAAAAGCAAAGGTAGTGGTCTTGCACATTATATGGGTTAATTAAAAACAACAACCGCAAAAAAAAAATGAACTTGGGTGGTATGCAGTGTATTCAAGTGTTTAATAACATATAATTGAGAAATCACATGTACATAAGTGACAAGGTATATGTATTTTCTGAAGGCTAAAATGGCACAGTGACTTAGAAGAATATAAAATGTCAGTACTGTCTACCCGCACCCACCCATACCGTTTGAACACCATGAGTTATTGAATACATAACAGGATCAATTTTAGGCATAGCATCAGCAATAGTTCTACAGCATATGTTGGTAAACTCCATTAGAGTCAGTGCTGTTAATGATGTATGCCACCTGTGCCAGTGAAGAAAATAAGGCAGGGACTTATATCTCAGTTTTAAATTTGACCTATTTTTTGACTTAGTTGAGCCCAGTGTTAATTTTCCTTTTACGTGGGTGACCTGTAAAAGCAGTCAGATTAAGTGACTTGGTTCAAGTCACACAGTAGGCAAATAAAGGAGAAAGGAATCAAACCATGTATCCTGGGTAAAGGCAGCAGCTCCTTAACAGTTCAAAGCTTAAATCCACTGTGTTAACTACCAGCAATGCCTAGCAGATAATGGATCACTTAAATGTAAACTCGGATACACTAATTGAATAGCATTGCTCATGAACAGAACCTTATCTTTTACTTGTTCATGTTCCATCCTCTTGCATCTCAGTTACCTGCACATGAACGCTCATCTCTGCTTTTGAGGGCAGGAAAATCAAATAAACAGACATTTTTTTTTTCTAAATGTATTTTGTTGAAGATGAATCAAAGCTCAAAGCAGTAAATTTGCAAAACAGGGTTCTCTGGGTGAAGAGCCCCATATCAAGGGGTATAGGGAGGGTGCTTTTATTTAACTCACTGCCGTTCTCAAGTACATGGATATTTTTTAGCAATTGTCAGGCAGGTGTTGCAGCAGGAGAAGTTGGGATTCAAGCTATAAAGTAAATCCCAAGTAGAAGAATATGTGAAGTTTGACCATTCCTGTAGATAAAAATGTATGTTTGGTGTTGACTGTCATAGCTAAAGGGAAATGCCAGCAACATACAAGGGACACATTAGATATATTGCAGTCCTCTGCCTAAAGAAGTCTTAATAAATTCCTCAACATCATGCAACAGCATGTGGGGGGCATATCTGATGTCAAAAGGGCATCAGATAGATATGCCATCACAATGTATGTATTCTGTGAGATTGTATTCTTCCTGGAGGTCCTGTGTGCCATAGAAAGAACCCATATTGTTATTAAAGCTGCATCTGTCCTTTACATAAATAAAAAGGGCAAACAGGTGAACTGCCACATGGCTTGTAATCTACAGGGATTTATCTATAATGTGTCAGTGTGCCACTTGGGTAGCTCACAGGATTTGTAAATTGCATGAATATGTGTCTTTCACCAGTTTTTCCTATGAGGAGACTTACCATAGAACCCTCTGGTTGGTAGTTGTACAACACAGACATAATAGTATACACATACAGACAGCATGCATACTGAAAGCAGACCATATACAATATGTTGTAGGTAATACCAGATATGGCCTTGAGCCATGGATAATGACATTGTTTGCAACCCACAGACAATGTCAGAAATGTCACACTACATGGCCTACACTAAAACGGAAAACATTGTAGGAAGAGTTTTTGACTTCTTTAATTTAGAATCTGCTGTTTAGACAACTCCAGTGATCCACTGCAATACAGTCTGCAGCAATGCAGAACATTTTTGTAGGATATGTCATGTTGCACAACATGGTCCCTAGAAAACAGACATTATGGAAACAGCTACCTCAAATGCTGTATCTGCAGCAGTGCTGCACGAAGGAGATGCAGCAGCAGACAATGGATCAGAGGGACCACAGCCAATGGAGTGATGAGCACGTTAAATGAATGGCAGCATTGGCAAAGTGGTGTCATTTGATCCACAACTATGGACCATGGCATAGATGACACACAGTAGTGTAATGCTGCTGAAACATTCAGGCTAGGCAGGTCAAAACATGGTCTAATCACACTATGCATAAGACATTACCAAACACATACAGGATAGATATCAAGTGACTAAGTAAGTATGGCATGGATAGATTACACAAAAGCATTTGACAACACCCCGCATTTCACATTTATGGATAAAGGAGTTCTTAAAGATGTATAAGATACATCCTACATTGATCATTTACATTACAGTGACGATGAAACAGTGGCAAACCACTTTGCAATTAAGCCAAGGCAAAGGGCAAATTATTATTGCCAGGGATACAAACTGAAAGAGGGATATTCTATGGTGACTCTTTGTCACCACTGTTGTTTTGCCTTACCATTAACCCATTAAACTGTCTACTTAACAGATTAGGTCGTGGTTACACTTTGTCTCCCAGAAAGCAACCTTGCTTAAAGACTTCTCATCTGCCTTTTGCGGATGAGTTAAAACTGTATAGTTGGTCAGGTAAGGAAATGAAAGCACAACTACAAGTCTTTAAAACTTTCTCAGATGATATACGCATGACATTTGGTCTTGATAAATGCACACAAGCAAAGTTTAAAGCAGGAAGGATGCAGTACCAAGAAAATATCTACAGTCATATTTAGATATGCTAGCTATACATGTAACACCATATGAACTGCAGAAGGAATCAGTTCTAGGTACATTGCAGGTGCTGTGCAGAACACTTTCAGCTAAAATCAAACATTGAAACAATGCTAATTCTATGAACTTTAATTATACCCTAACTTAGAAATGGGGTCAATTCTCATCATGGTATTAGAAACCCAAAATATATGGAGAAATTAAACTGATAGATAGTGGGCATGGCACTTTCTTTGTCATTTGCTATGGAAGGGGACACGGTGACACATGACAACTGACTGTAACATTGCAATGTGGATGTAGGGTCTCAGGAGTTGAATGTGATAGTCTAAAATCTAGGTGATTGTTGTATGTCAAGGATCACATTTTCCATTGATGGGCTGGGGTCCCACTGTGCAACAGTTTTTAGCATCCACTATACCAGATAGCCACATCAGAGCTAGATTCATTCCAGGGCCATAATTGGGTTAACTGGGAACTTGTTGGGTGGCCATGTGACAAGTTTCTGGGGTAGAAACCAAGACCATAGGACTCAGTTAATATGCTAGCATCTGACACTGATTTTGTGCCTGAAACAATCTGCATCTTTTGACTGTGGACACCTTCTTCACTTCTGCATCATGTCCAGACCTTTACATAGCCAAAGATTCCACAGCCATCAGACTAGATAACAAAATACTGTTTTACATTGATGCACCTATGGCGACAACATTCAGCACAAGTGACATCAATAGCACTATTGTCTCATATTTCAGATCACTGTGCAGTTGGTGCACATCCTTGCAGATGCCACTTCAAACACTTACTAGCTTCATGGACGTATGCAAAGCAGCTCCTTTCACCTAGATCACTGATCTGCATATCTACTTGTCAATTCTCAGTACTACACACATACCATGGAGCAGCCCAGGAATCATAACAACTTTGAATTCTCCTGTGTCTCTTGTTTGTGATTGGTATACACACATGAGTGGTTGTAAACATATCAGATGCTGAGTAAGGTAGTGACACTGGAGATGCACATGTGGGAGTGTCATGCTCTGATGAGGCCTGGTACTTAGTAGCAACCTCCTTAAGGGCATCTGTACTTGTGGATTTGGGTATCCCCTCCACTAAAATGTCACAGACAGTCAAACATCATCAGCAGACCGTGCTACCAGCAAGTTGCCATTATTGTTAATAACAGTGGCCCTGCTGACATCAGCCCACAAGTGTCCCTTTGTGTTGGATCCTGCAGAAGTAGAACTTGCAAATGATTGAAAAATATAACATTAGTGTGAGCCTACATACATATGGTTCTGCTATCCTCCTGTGGAATGGATAAATGGATAAATGTAAAGCAGTGACTCACAATACTTTTGAGTGCATGATGTCCTTTTGGTCATGATATTATGCTTGCAAACTGGGTATATCATGAAGATGAAGGCACATGTCACAAACAGTCCTAGCCTTTCCAGTTCATGTGCACGTGTCTTATTATATATATCTACAGGTTTAATGAAAAGGGGAATATTGAACAACAGTTGGTTGATTCCCATTTTCACCGATCTGCACTATTGCAAGTGTGCAGTTTAGCGAATGACACTGTGCATTCACACATATGTCATCGGAGTTATGACTACAACAGATCTAAATCATTAAACTGAAAGCTCAATACACTGACTTCCAAAATGGCAAATAATAATGCCCAAAACATTAAAAATTCACATAGTTAACAATCGCAAACTCGAAAACATTGCTGGCATGCCATATTCTTTAAATAGGTGATTACCCCTTTATAACATTGTACTTAGTACCTCAGACATGGTGGATGTTACATTTGAGAGTCCTGGACTGTTAGGAAGGCATTATTTGACAACAAAATCTCAGAAGGGTAAGGACATCTTAATAATAGATGGATACCTATGCCATACGTCCAACATGTGAGTTGACCATCCTAGTTTGTACAACTGTCAGCAATTTGTACGATTTAAGCCATGCTAGTATATGGCTTATAGATGGTACATATTTTTACAAGGGAATAATACATAGGCAACTATATAGCATACCTGACCTTGTTAAGTATATGGGTAAACTAAAATCATACCATTGGTAAACTGTCTTATGTGTAAGAAATCTTTGTGATCATAATGTGAAATGGCACTGCATTTTCCATCTGCTAAATGAATATCACTTTGAGAGCACAGTCTGATATGTAATGTGGGATTTCAAGATTGCCGCTATAAAAAGTGTACTAATTAATATTAATGACTTAACCCTGAAAAAGTAGCTTTTTTCACTTTGGCCAGAATGTTTGGCAGAAGGTACAAGCATTAGGTCTCTCTTCATTGTATAACAGCTGTCAAAATCTTTCAAGCGGGAGTGAAATGTCTTGTAGCATTAGCATTCTTAGAAGAGGATCAGGTCATATCACCATTTATACAATGACCCCCCCCATTAAATATTCAAAAACGTGCATGTTGACTGATCAGCGTGCATATTGTAAATCAGAGTTATAGTAATGGAAAAAGGTCAAGTCACCCGGACTTTTTCCATTACTATGACTCTTTTTTTTACAGCAATGGAGAACGCAAGATCTCCATTGCTTCACACTGTCTCGCTAAGTTAAACGAGTTTAACATAGCGAGACAGTTTTAAAAAAGCAACAGAGATTCTCCGTTGCTTTTTTTAAGGCTGTCTCGCTATGTTAAACTTGTTTAACATAGCGAAACAGTTTTTAAAAAGCAATGGAGATCTTGCTTTCTCCATTGCTTTTTTTCAAAAATGTCTCGCTATGTTAAATGGGTTTAACATAGCCAGACAGCTTTAAAAAAGCAACAGATATTCTCCATTGCGTTTTTTAAAACTGTCTTGCTATGTTAAACTCATTTAACATAGTGAAACAGTTTTTAAAAAGCAACGGAGATTCCATTTAACAGTTTTAAAAGCAACGGATATCTTGCTTTCTCCGTTGCTTTTGCACACAGCTCTGATGTACTGCATAGGCATGCGCAGTACATCAGAACTGCAGCAGAATACCAGACAGCTATGGAAGGGCAGCAAGGAGGTATTATACAATGCCATTATTTAAGAAAAGTAATTATTTTTTTTTCTTAAATAATGTCATTGTATAATAGCAATAACCCACTTCTGGGTGTGGGTAATGCTGGATTTACCCACGGTTGGCTTTGTTTGGCCATTCGGGCTTCTCCCTCATGACCAAACCACACATATTAATGCATTACGAGTTGTGTTTACTGCAGAAGGGAAAGATTTGGGAAAGTACTTCAGTGATTAGCATTTATTGGGAAAGGCTAGAAAATTTACTACTAGAAGTACCCCTTTCACTGGATTTCCACCTTTATTCCCAATAAAATTCTGGAATGTATCAGAGTTAAATCCTTTGTGTCTGTCAAGAACACAGAATAGCACTGAGGCTAGGTATAGAAAGATTAAAATACTTTTAGATGCATGAGCAACAGATTTGTCTGTTTTATTAATTACATTAGCTCAAGAACAGGACAGAGTGGAAGAATTGCACATGCGCATGGCTGCAGGATGTCCACCATCACCAAAGCAAAGGAAACTTATGTACCACTCACAATTTGAAATTGTATTGAGGAACAAAGATTCCTACACAACAGTTAACTTTCTAAAAGCAGTCGCTAACCTGCTGAAACTGTAACATGTAGGTATCATGTAATTCCTATCTGCAATATTATAAGAAGTACTGTTTGGGATGATCATATTTGTTGGTGTGTTTCCCATTTCACGGTATGGAGTTGTTTATATTACAGAAGGTCTTATGTAGAACTTTGTCTAGTTTTGTAAATCATGATTATGTCTTTTGACCATCACTGTAAGCATAGTGCACATTCTTTCAGGAGTTGATTGTTAATTTTAAAGATTCTACACTATGTTTTTGACGACAGCAAAGGTGAAACCAATGGAGTGCATTGTCTGCTGTACTGAATTCAATGTTTTTCATTTTCAGTGTTTCAGGCTTTATTTTTCACCTAACTAACATATCAGCAGGTATTTTTATTGTTACAATGGAGGTTTAGGATTTGGAATGGATCTTTGTTAGGTTGCGTGTTATTTGAGGGATAAGAAGGTCCAAAAGAATGGGGTTATTCATTGAGCAGAACACCAAGCAAAGGCCACACCCCAAAAAGCTTGCAAAAGAAAATATAGACTAAAATGGAGTTTGATTTGCTGGCGTACCTTAAGAGCTCAAACCTGAGATTTTTTAGTTAGTAATCTTTGGGGTCTTTCAAGTTAAATAAAGAACTTTGATAGTTAAATTCCAAATAGTGCAAGATATTTGATATTGGGTCTAATAAATTACAGGAATAGAGAGACAATGACATCCTTTTTTACCCTAGAGGAAATTCCCTGACATCAAACTATGTGATGCATGAGGACATCAAAACAGCAGTCACTATGCATTTATCAAATGAGAGTTCATTGTGTTATTACTTTTGTCCTAATCTGGTCATAGAGGTATCTTCCGAATGCTGCTGAGACAATTTATTTAAGGGTACAGATGCAAGCATTTCTTGCCCAGTTTATTTTTACATTATTATTTCTCTAATCTTTCTAATAGGAATGAATATCTATTGTTACTCCAGCTCGGGGGCTATTACTGTCCAATGATTAAGAACATTCAAAGTAATGCAAAAGCTAATAAAAATCAGCAGTAAAACACTTACATATAAGACACAACATATGTTTTTGTCCTTTAGACAACATATGAAGTAAAATCAGTATACATGTTCTAATCCTTTAATGTTTGCAGATATAATTTTCATTTTACCTAATATGTATTTACATTTTCTTTACTCTCTACCTATATATTTTAAGAATGTTTCTCATAGAAAATTTCTGATTAATACATTTTTATGAGATTTCTAATAGAAGAGTCATTCACTGTTGTTACAGTGTATCAGATTATACTAAAAAGCAGTGTAGAGGAAAGCAACAACAAACCAAAGGAAAAGTTCCACTAAAAAAAAAAGCACGATGGAGACTTGGATGTAGTTTTAGATAAAATTAGGGCTTTTGTTATTTTAATGAATAAGAAAGAACTTCTTCAAAATCTAAAACTCTAAACAAACTATGAATTTAAAAAATGGTGCTTCAAAATCATGTAACCAGTGAACAACCAATCATGGTGAAGTGAAAGTAGGTGTGTCATTTAAAATGCATTGTTAAAACACAATTACAATAGTTACGTAAAGTAAACACCTATTAAATCTAATTACTGCATAGAACCCAGTCTGTTAGAGTCTCTGTGCTTGCAAAAAACACTTAATATTGATAGATTTCTTTAGTCCTCTATATTTGTCTGTGTGATGATGTGAGGTATTGCCAGCTATGCCAGGAGAAGTAGGGCAGTGGACATGTAACACATACCAGCATAGTTAGCTAGAGTTGTGTAAAGAATTACATGGCATTTGTATATAAAACTGACTTGTACAGGTGCTTGTGTTGAACATGTATTTGTACATCTGCTTGTGTTAAACATGTACAGACAGTGGGTCCTGCTGGACAGAAAAGAAATACACCTGTATGTCAGACTGTATTGTAACTGTTGAAATGAATAGATTGTAACAGAGTATACTGGTAGAGAAGAGGTTAATCTCAATCTAGCTAACTTTGAAAAATAGTTTGAAATTAAATTACTTGGTTTAGGTAATAAAGATTGCAAGTTACAGTTCTGACTGCAGCCAGAAATGAAATGTCTGTGAAAACCAGTACTAGGAATCCTGCTGTATTGTCCTTGGTAGTGAACTAATTGCTTCCCTGGAAGGGTGGAAGTTTTTAAATGTTTTATAGCTTTCGGATGCTATAAAACATCTCAGCACAGCACTATCTGTGTGTATGATAATGTATATGTGCTAAGTTCTAACTTTCTAGCAAAGTGGGTAGTGTGGGAACCAGAGTCAGATGATCAGATGTATGTGATGTAGTTCTGTAATCCAACACTGAATTGATGTTTTAATACTAGATGAGACAGAAGTCTCAGGGCAGTCAGTTTTTGAAACCTGACAAAGAAGGATGGCCACTCACCCGCTTCATCTTGCCTTGCTTTAGTAAGTAAGTGAATAGCAATTCTTTAGATCAGTCATTAAAATATAGTGATATTAGTTAAGTACTGTTTTTCTGCATCTGTGTGAATCTATCTGTGTTCTTTTTAATATTTTCTGTGACTGAAACTCTGGTGTTTATTGTAAATAAATATTTAGTATTTTCATGCTATTTTATTATTTATTTTTGAATATATTAAACCATTCATTGCAGCTGGTCTTTTAAAGAATTTTCTTAGCCATAGAGAGTACTTATATTGATTTGCTGACACTGTGGCTGCTCCTGATAGTCTTACTGCATTGGTTAAACACTACCATTTGTATCAGTACTAATTTTCCTCAGGATAATTGGGTACCCTTGCAAAAGCCTTAGAGTAGTTAGCCTTGGAGTATGCTGGTTGTGGTATTACTACCTTATAGTCTAGCCGTAAATGATAAATCTGCACAAGCCTTTTCCAGGTGTGTGTGTGTATATGTGTGTGTGTGTGTGTGTGTGTGTGTGTGTGTGTGTGTGTGTGTGTGTTTGTGTGTGTGTGTGTGTGTGTGTGTGTGTGTGTGTGTGTGTGTGTGTGTGTGTGTGTGTGTGTAAATTAAATCTCAAAGAGTGTGTGTGTGTGTGTGTGTGTGTGTGTGTGTGTGTGTGTGTGTGTGTGTGTGTGTGTGTGTGTGTGTGTGTGTGTGTATGTGTATATCAGCTAATTGGAGCAGGGACACAGAGCACTGGTCTCACAGAGAAAGTGGTAGAGGACTTGGCTTGGAACACTTGGATGAGGACTCAACTCTACATCTATGTCAATGGGGAGTCTTAGTGGGGGCCTGAAGAGAGAGAGAAACCCAGCCACTGGACTGAATGTGTTCCATGCATGCTCTTAAGGGAAATTGTGCTTGGTGCAGAGAGCTGCATCTGAAAATACTGTGTGCACCTATTCCTGTTACAAGTGAACATCCCTCACCATTGTCAGTTGTGAGCATTCAGGCTCGTTGATTACTGACCCAGAAGAGGGATGTCACATATTGGTGAGCAGTGTTGTAGATATTAATTGAACTTCTGTGGCCTGTAGTCAGTTGTCTCTGAAGGTATGTGTGCTCTCAGCAGCCACAAAGTAAACATACAGAGTTTCATTTTCATGACAGTTTTATTTACTGTTGTTAGTTTAATTTAGTTTAGTTTAGTTTACTTTAGTTTAGTCAGGGAATGGAGGCAAAGATGTCAGCAGAGGATTATGGCAAGCTGGCAAAGAACCAGTTGGTCAAGGTATATGAAGCCAAAGGACTGGTACATGCCAACTTGACTAAAGAGGAAACAATTTCAGCCTTAGTCACAGCTGTAGCCCACAGCAGCAGCAACCAGGAGGATAACCAGTTTGGTGATAGGGATCTGCACCACTCAGAAATGGGACAGTTCACCTTTTCCTCTGAAGACTGAAAAATCCAAATAGAGTTGAAGAGGCTTGAACTGGAGGCCAAACGTTTGGAATTAGAATTATCAGAGAGACTGTGGTGTTTGGAGGATGAAGAAAATAAGAAGTGCTAATCTGAGAGGTAGTTGCTGACTCTTTGTCAGGGTCATGGAGGTAATGGGGAAGGGAACAACTGAACCCCAGAAGCAATAAAGGTCAGAAAATTTCTTCCACAGTTTACAGAGGGTGATAATTGTGGCAGTTTTATTCATATATTTGAAAAAGTATGCAAACAGTATAATGTTGACCAAGAGTTCTCAGTATGGTTCCTGACCCCCTTCCCCCTTATTCCATGGTAAAGTTGTAACTGATGTTTATAAATTGTCTGATACTGATTGTTTAAGCTATGATAAAGTAAAACAATGTTTATTGTAATGTTTTAAGTTAACATTTGAAGCTTACAGAAAAAAGTTTCATGAGCATAGATGCAAGGCAGATTAAAGTGCATGTGACTATATTGCTAAGTTAAGCACTTATTGTCATTGGTGGGTGAGTAGGTGTCAGGTCATCACTTTTGAAATTCTGGCAGACCTTTTTGCCTAAGGACATGAGAATCTAGTTGGCAGACTGGGAGTGAAACTCTGCAGATGAGATGGAGAAAAAGGGATCTTTACTTAGCATGCAGGGCATCACTACACAAGAAGGGGATACGCAGTGCTGCACATGAATATAAGTTAACCCCATGGTGGGCAGCCTAAATAACTCCAACAGAGTCCACCAGTAACAGGGGAAGCCACTAGTTCAGGTACATTGCCAGGATCAAGGCTTAGATGTTTTAAATGTAACCAGTGAAGCCATGTAGCATACAGATATCCACTTTTGCAAGGTGGGGAACAAAAGATGAGGGAGCCAACAAATGGGAATAACAGTATGCCAGTTGTAAGTTGTCTGGAGACAACAGAGGTAACAAACAATCACCTGAGTTTATATCCTGTCTTAGTAGATGGAAACAGGCAACTGCTAAGAGAAACAAGCCTCTGACATAACCATTGTGCAGTCTGTAGTGATTAAAGAGGAGCAGTACTTGCCCAGGCAGTCCAATTCAGTCAGAGTTTCAGGAGGGACCACATTCCAAATGCCTTTGGCCAGGGTTCACCTTGACTGGGAGGGTTGAAAAGGAAGTACGCAAGTAGGTGTGCTTGAGGATATCTCTGCAGTTTCCTGATAGGGAATGATTTTGATAATGCAGTACCTTGTGTGCATGTAGTTACATGCAGTCAGGCCTGGAGACAGGCATGTGCAGCTGACAGCCTAGGGGAGACCCAGATAGGCCCTTCATCTGAAGCCAGGGCTGGTGAGGTGGCTATTTCAGGGAGGGGAGTTACCCTGTAGCAGTAAGACTGAAGGTGAGTCCTAGCTGCTGGTAAATACTGATGTTCATTTGGTGACTGCAAGGGCAGAGGTGAGTGGTGGTACCCAGGCTGACAGTGAGATACCGCTGTCAGAGGAAACCAGACTTCATGTGGAAAGGGAACTGGGAATGGTCTCTAAGGTAGAGTTGAGACATAATCAGCTGTTGGACCCTACACTAAGAGGCTCGAGGGAGGTAGCTAAGGAGGCACTTGATCCTTAAGGAGAAGGGGACTCTGTATACTGGAATAAAAGGTTACTGTATAGAGAGTGGACCCCTGAGGAAAGGATAAAGGGTGAGGTAATACATCAGTTTGCAGTGCTCAGAGCCCACCATCTGGTACTTCTAGCCATAGCCCATAACATATCTTTTGCAGGGCATATGAGCATAAAGTGTACGAACAGGCATATTATGCAGAACTTTTATTGTCCTGGGATGGCGAGGGATGTAGCAGGGTACTGCAAGACCCATGAGTAGTGCCAAAAGGTAGGCAAGGTAAGATACAAGGTCAAAGTTCCTTTGATGCCTTTGCCTGTGATTAAGGAGCCATTTCAGATAACAGCTATGGATATTGTGGGGCCTCTGAGTACCCCAAGTACCACAGAGAAATATATCCTGGTGGTAGTAGATTATGCTACTAGATACCTTGAGGTGGTGGTTCTGTTCTCCTTAGAGGCAGACAGGGTGGCAAATGCTTTGTTAGAGATTTTCAGCAGGGTAGGTTTCCAGAGAGAAAAACTGACTGACAGAGGTGTCAATTTCATGTCAGACCTGTTGGCTTGTCTGTGGGTGTGCTATGGAGTGAAGCACCTAAAGTCCACTCCATACTACCCACAGACTAATGGTTTTATGGAGAGATTAACTTCTTCACTAAAGCCCATGCTATGCCCCATCTGCTGTTTGGATACAGAGAGCTACCCCAGGAATCCACAGGTTTTTCACTCTTTAAATTACTGTATGGGCATAGCTTGAGGGGCCTTTAGATTTGATTCATGATGAGTGGGAGGGTGAGTGTAAATCCCACAAGGAGTCTGTTGTGGCATATGTCCTAAACATCAAAACAAGGCTTAGGGAGCTCATAGGCTTGGCCAACAACAGAAAGAGGTCTAGTATTGCAGGGATGCTTGAGCCCGAGTGTATGCTATGGGACAGCAGGTTATCATGCTCATTCCTGTCAGACACGATAAGCTGCAGGCAGTTTAGGAGAGACCCCTCAATGTGGCGAGAAAGGTCAGTGATGTTAACTATATAATAAACCTGCTTGGCAGGAGCACAAATGTTAACATGATAAAGACTTACCATGGTAGGACTGCCTTGTGCTTATTATTTGCAATGGATGTCAGGAGGCGTCTGAGGGGTATATTATGGCTAATCTCTTCAGAGAGACTTGGACTGACAAGTCAGTGGAAGGGGTAGCAATGTCCCATAAGTTATCCCCTACTCAGTTTCTAGAAGTCTGAGCAGCCTTACAGGAGTTTGGGGACATGTTCACTGGGAAACCTGGGTGCACCCACCTAGTTCTGCACCATGTGGATAAAGGACACCAAAGGCCTATCAAGCTGGCCCCTTACCAGGTGCTTGAGTGAGTCAAACAGACTCAGGGGGAGGAGATACAGGAAATGTTGCAACTGGGGGTCAGCCAGAAGTCCAGCAGTCCCTGGGCCTCCCCAGTGGTGCTGTCACCAAAGAAGGATGGTAACACCAGGTTCTGTGTGGACTATAGAAAACTAAATAATCACACAGCATCAGATGCTTAACCCATGTCTAGGACTGATGAAGCCTTAGAGCAGCTGGGTAGGTCTAAGTATCTGATCACTATTGATCTGACCAAGGGCTACTGGGAAATGCCATTGACTCCCTCCACTAGTGAGAGGTCAGCCTTTGTGACTCCTTTTGGATTATATTAGTTCACAAAGATGCCCTTTGGGATGAAATATTCCCCAGCAACCTTCCAGAGGCTGGTAGATCATTCCTAGCAAGAGCAGGAGATTATGCCCTTGCTTACCAGGATGATATTGTCATATAAAGGCATTCCTGGCATGACCACCTTTAGCATGTCAGGGAGGTCCTGGGCAGACTGCAAAGGGTATTGTTGACCATTAAGCCCAGTAAGTATCAGGTGAGTATGGCGGAGATCTCCTACTTGGGACATAGAGTGGGGAGTGGCAAGATCAGGCCAGAACCTGCCAAAGTGGAAGCTATTCAGGCATGGCCTGCCTCTGTTACCAAAATGCATATTATGGCATTCTTAGGGACAGTAGGGTAATATAGAAAGTTTATTCACAATTATAGTACAATAGCTGCTGCCCTCACAGACCTGACAAGAAAAAACAGACCAGATAATGTAGTGTGAATGTTAGCCTGTTAGCAGGGTTCCAAAATCTTAATGCAGCTTTGGGAGAACCCCCATGTGTTAGTTATTCCAGATTACAGCAAAGAATTTGTTGTGCAAGTGGATATTTCATACTATTATGTGGGGCCTGTATTCAGTGAGCTTTCCTCAGAGATACAAGAGCAACCAGTTGTATATCTCAGCCATAGACTCCAACCTAGGGAGGAGTATTACCAGTAGTAGAAAAAGAACATATAGCTATAGTATCTGCACTGCAGTACCTTTCTGTATGGAAGGAAATTTGTTGTAGTTGCAGACCGGAATCCATTAACATGGCTACATTGAGCCAGCCAGCAAAATTCCAAGTTATTAAGATGGAGCATAAGGTTGCAGGCATATGATTTGACAGGGCAGCACCGCAGTGGGGTCAGGAATGCCAGTGCAGATGGGCTCTCATAAAAGGTTATGGGTTAATGTATTCCCAGGCTGGCTCATGTCCCTCAAGCCATGTTTCTCAAGGGTCACTTGAAAAAACTAGATTGAGTCTTCAAAGGGGGAGAGATGTGATGATGTGAGGTATTTCCAGCTATGCCAGGAGAAGTAGGGAAGTGGATGTGTAACACATGCCAGCATAGCTAGCTGGAGATTTGTAAAGAATTATATGTCTTTTGTATATTAAACTGATTTGTACAGATGCTTGTATTGAAAATATATTTGTAAATCTGCTTGTGTTAAAAATGTACCAACAGTGAGTCCTGATGGACAGAAAATAAATACATCTGTATGTCAGACAATACTGTAACTGTTGAAATTAATACATTGTAACAGAGGGTACTGGAAGAGAAAGAAGAGGCTAATCTCAGTACATCTAACTTCTGAAAAAATAGTCCAAAATTAAATTATATGGTTTAGGCCATAAATATTATATGTTACAGTTCTGATTGCAACCAGAGATGAAATGCCTGTGAAAACCAGGACTAGGAATCCTACTGTATTGCCGTTAGGGGTGAGCTAATTGCTACCTTGGAAGGGTGGTAGTCTTGAAATGGCTTTATAGCTTCCAGATGCTATAACAGCAAAGCTTTATTTATATGTATGGTAACACATATGTGCTAAATTCTGGTTCACTTTCTAGCAAATGTGGTAGCGTGGGAGCCAGAATCAGATGAACAGATATATGTGATGTCATTCTGTCTCAGAGCAGTCTGTTTTTGAAACCTGAAAAAGAAGGAGAACCACTCACCCACATCATCTTGCCTTGCTTTAGTAAGTAACCAGGAAATATTAATTATTTAGATCAGTCAGGAAACTATAGTAAAATTACGTAAGTACTGTTTTTCTGTAGCAGTGTGAATCTATCCATCTGTGTTATTTTTAATATTTACTGTGATTGAAACTCTGGTGTTTATTGTAAATAGATATTTAGTATTTTAATGTTCTTTTATTATTATTAACTATATTTAAACATTTCATTGTAGCTGATCTTTGTTTGAGAAGATTTTTAACTTTTGAGAGTACTTATATTTATTTTGTGAACGTGTGGCCACTCCTAAAAGCCTTGCAGCATTGGTCAAATACTACTATTTGTATTAGTATTATTTTAACTCAGTATAATTTGGTACTCTAGTAAGAACCTTAGAGTAGCTGGTTTTGGAGTGTTCTGGTGGTTCTGGAATTACATTATAGTCTGGGCATAACTGGTAAATATGTGCCAGCCTTTACCAGGTGTGTGCATATGTGTGAAAATCAAATCTCAGAGTGTGTGTGTGTCAGCTACTTGGAGCAGGAACAAACAGCACTGGTTCAACAGAAAGGGTGGTGGAGCACTTGGCTTGGAACACTCGGCTGAGGACTCAGCTCTATAGCTGTGTCAGTGGGGAGTCTAATTAGGGCCCTGGAGAGACAGAGAAACCCAGCCCCTGGACTGAGCATATTCCCTGTGTGCTCTTAAGGGAAATTGGGCTTGGTGTAGAGAGTTGCATCTGAAAATACTGTGTGTATCTATTTCTGTTCCAAGTGAACATCCCTCCCCACTGTCAGTGTAAAAATTGAAGCTCCTTGATTACTGGCCCATAAGTAGGGTGTCACAGTTGGCTCTTAATTTAATCTGCCACTGTGATTTGCATCATTCTAACAGTGCATTATAGTTCCCTGTTAAGACCTGAAGTCTGACAGCATCTAGGACATAAAACACAATTTTTCGGGGGTTGGAACAACACAAGGAGAGTTTAGCCAAAGTGTTACTCTGATCCTTGTTTTTTTTATGGTCAGTAAATGTTTATAACAATTCTCTGCAAAAATCTTCTAACAGTCTTGCCCATGTTAAAGCAAAGGCATGATTCACATATTGCCAAATAAACTACCCCTTGTCAATTGCAATCATAACTGTCTTTGGACCAGAGTACTAATTATGAGACTTGACGTGCATTTAAAGTGTTACTGATGAGACAACACTGTTTGCACTTTCTACATTTACATGTCCCAGGAATGTTGTATCTGGTTTGTTCTGTGGAAGAGTGACCTTCTAGTAAGGATTTTATGTTATATGTTTTCTTGTAAGTAATCAAAGGATGGTCATCTACAATCCTCCTTGAAATCACCATTGTCCAGAATCACTTTCCAATTTTCATTCAGTATGCTTCTGATTAGGGACATAGCCACTGAAATAGGAAGTGGAAATGATGCCTTGTAATTAATCACAGAAGGTTGTAGGACAGTGGGTGTGTCCTCTCCAGCCCATGAACTTTCAGCCATATTCTTCCACAGAATTGGTTTAGCCCTTTTAGTTTTAAGCCATGAAACTTCATCATCAGTGTTTGTTAACCAAGCAAAGTCATACTCCCTTGACAGAAAAAAAGACTTCAAGGTGACTAGTTCTAGTTTGTAAATCCTGTCATCGCTAGTCAACCTACTAAGTCTGATGAATTGTCCTTTAACAATGCCCTTTTCCATGTGTTGAGGGTGGTGAATTTTTCTGTATAAATAATGATTAACAAATGAGTCCTTCCTGAAAATATTACTCACAACAAACTGGTGATCATCAGCAAGGGTTAGAATGATGTTCAAAATGTTGATTATCTTTCCAAAGCTGGTCAGTGATAAATTAAAAGAGAGGTACTATCATTAATGAATGAGTGAAGATGATCAAACTCCTCTGAAGTGCCCCTCCATAACACAATCAAGTTGTCAATGTACCTTGTATAAAAAGCAAACTTGGTAAACAAATAGTGGGATTTCAGATGTGTCTGTCCCTACCATCTCATCACAAGGTGCACAAAGACAAGGTCTACTCTCACTCCCATAGCAACCACTGCTTTTTGTTTGAAATATTTGACTGAAAAGGTGAAGTTGTCTAAAACTATTTCAAGCGAAGTGCAAATGGTGTTTACTAGACCATTGTGAAAATCTGTTTATTTGATAAGATACCTTCTTACAAATTATTTGTCAATGTCTTATTCTATATAAGTGTACAATGACACTACATTCAGCAATGTAAACACATACCCATTGCCTAAATCTTGAGTGTCTCTCAAAAATTCCAACAAATGCAGGAGTCACTTAAGCAGAATTCCGAAGCTTGCAAAACAGGGTTTAAAAGGTGGTCCATCAAGATCGAAAGGATTCCATTTTATAGCGGTCTGCTGCAATGACTGGCCTAAAGGGTGAGATGAGTTAATCTTTGTGAACTTTTGGAATGGCAAATAATCTGTCATTTTAGGTAGTTCAACCCGTAAGAAAGAGTAAGTATCATGGTCTATCTCACCTTACCTAAGAAAATCAAATAAAGTACTGTCAGTGGTAGGAAAACATTTTTTAATGTTCTCCACTGTGGTTTCTTCATAGCAATTACAGTCTGTAAGAAGGCTGCTAGTGGCCAGATTGTAATCTTTGTGGTTCATGACTACAATCATTCCACCCTTATCTACCTTCATGACACAAATGTCTCTGTTCACTGAAAGATCTTTCAAAGCTCTTCTCTCACCTGAAGAGAGATAGTAAGTCTTGTTTGTTACCTAACTTTCTCCTAAAATCCTCTTCACATAAATCATGAGATTTTGTCAATATGTGTGACCCTTGATTCCAGTCTGCTATGACCCTTTCATTCTAATTTTATCCTAGTGCTTTGCTGACAGAGTTCTACGGAGTGCTGCAGAGTCTTATAGGTAGTTTACAACTGCCTTTTAGAGGAATTAATTCCAACCAAGGTAAATATTCATATATATTGATAATTATGCTTTGATAGAAAGATAGATTCTATATGTGCACTATTTTTTTTTATTTTAGCTGAGGCCCTTTTAGCTAGGTATTGCATTTTCGTGCAGCTTTTTATTCCTTTGTTAACTCCTGTCATGTTTTCCAGCCACTGATATTAATATAAAAGATTGTTCACAGATGTTGTTCAGAGAAGATTTTCTAAGCTGGTGTGTCAAATTTGTTTGAAATTCGAATGCTGTGACAATGATGTTGAGTACATTGCTCTAATAGGATGATATGGACCCATATATCTATATCTATTTCTATATCTGTATCTATATCTATATCTATATCTATATCTATATCTATATCTATATCTATATCTATAGCTATATCTATATTTATCTATATCTATATCTATAGCTATAAATACTTATACATATGCATGCGCACATAAACACACACACACACACACACACACACACACACACACACACACACACACACACACACACACACACATGTATGTGTGTAGGCGTATATATATATGTATATATATATATATATATATATATATATATATATATATATATATATATATATATAAATATATATACCTATATATAAATACATATATCTATATATCTATATGAGTCTACTTTACAAGAATGAAATTTAACTTACCTTTAACTCATAACACTGAGACAAAAAGGCCAACAGCACCAGCACACGGACGTCCTTTAACACCGACTTACTACTTCAGGTAAGTAACCGCTTCACTATCCTTAAACAAAAAAATTAAACTGAAGGAAACTAAGCCTACCCCATGTGGGGGACTTCATGCCCCACACCCCCCTAACTAAATATACCAACTCTGAGATAGCACTACTCAGAGGTAAGAGGCAAAGTTCAACAGAACAGTCAAGCAGTTACTTACCTGGAGTGGAAAGTCAGTGTTCCAGGATTTTGATGTTGTGCGGTCTTTGGCCTTTTCGTCTTGGCATTTTATAAGTCAGGTAAATAAATGTTTGGGGTTCTGAAGGGGACTTATGTATATATATATATATATATATATATATATATATATATATATATATATATATATATATATGTATAACACACATATATTTATCGCTCTCTCTCTATACATTTATATATATATATATATATATATATATATACACATATATATATATATATATATATATATATATAGATATATATATACATACACATATGGGTATATGATTGAATGGACAGTGAGCCAACACCTGTCTGGTCCACATGATTTGGTCAATGCAGATAGATGGTCATCAAGTCTGCAATGTTGACAATCTCTGGGTAGGAAAATATTCCCTTGTCCTGAGGATTGGGTGATTTAGGTGAAGTATATATAACTAGTAGTGGTGTCCACAATGGGGGTAGCAGGGGGCTTGAACCTATGCAAAAACACTTGTTGTTCATTTAATCCACTCTTGAGTAATCCCTGAGGCTAGTACAGAACATGTTGATAATAGTGCCATTGACATTATGACATCAGTCTAGTGGATGTAAACACACTGTGCAGTCGATCTACTACCCTAGCAAAGTATATATACATACATATCTATGTATCTATATATATATCTATCTCTATATCTATATATAGTAAACAAACCTCACTGTGTCAAAAATAAAGGAGTACACAATAGACACAACTGGTATTAAATGCTTTTATCCTTTAATGATGCAAAGAACTTCATCAGAATACAGTGACAAGGAAAAGATGCTATAGAAATACACAGTAATATACTTATAAGATTAAATGTGCAACCAAAGAAATGAAGATTTTTAAAAAATACAAATACAGTAACTAATAACAGAAGAATAGAATTTTGAGTAGCTATGGTGTGGTAGCTTAGTCTATTTATAATATATACATATATATGAAATGTTTGAAATGCATGGCTTACCTAATGCCCTCCACTTTCATTCATATGTACATATTATATATAGACCAAGGTAGTTAACATAGTTACTCAAAATTCTATTCTTCTGTTATTATTTACTGTATTTGTATTTTTTTTAATTTTTTTTTAAAATCTTTATTTTTTTGGTTGCTTATTTAATCTTATATTAGGATTTATGTTAAATCATTAAATGCTTAAAAAAGTGAACAATAATTTATCGATTTATCGATGATTTATTGAACCCATGTAAGCGAAAGCTTACAATCCTGAATGCTTAGAACAGCGAAAAATCACTGTTATACCAAAAAAACCCCCCAAAAAAATAAATTTAAAACATTACATAAAGTGGAGGCTGCACCCCCTCACACCCCCCCTACTTAAATATACCAACTCCGAGATTGCATTACAGTCACAAAATGGCAAAGTAACGGAAGTGACCAAGTGACTTTTTTCCTTGGGAAAGAATTCGCTTATATGCCGTTTCTCTATTTTGCCGTTCTGTGCTTTCAAGTTCGATCAAGACACATTTGAAAGAATGTGTCTTCAATCATTTAATAGGAATCCTTATAGCACTGTGTATTTCTATAGCATATTTTCCTTGTTACTGTATTCTGATGATATTTTTTGTATCATTAAAGGACAAAAGTGCCTAAATCCATTTTGTCTGGTGTGTATTTTTTTATTTTTTCTGCAGTGAGTTCATTTTAATTAATTTAGTTTTCTCTGACCCTTTGCATTGTATTATTATAATCTCTCTCTCTCTCTCTCTCTATATATATATATATATATATATATATATATATATATATATATATACATATATATACATATGTGTGTATATTTATATACATATGGGTCTTGGTAACTTTGCTGAATGGTACTTTGGTCGACATTTGTTTAACTGACATAATGTCATTGACTAAATAGATGTTTGACTAGCATGTAAGATCAGTGATCCCCATGTAGGGGAATATAACCTTTGCCCAGAGATTGTGTGATTTTGGCTTTAGAATATATAACAGGGGAGTAGGAGGTGCAAGGGGGCTTGCCCCCTGCAAAAAATGATGTTTTCTTTGTGTTTTCTTTTTAAAGTTTTGCATGCACTGAGATTAACTCTTGGCACATGCATAGTAGGGTGTCAGCATGCATAATGCTGATCAATTTGTTTCAACATTAATATATATATATATATATATATATATATATATATATATATATATATATATATATATATATATATATATATATATATATATATATATATATATATATATATATATAATTTAACGAAATGTGAATATGTTTGAAACAGAGAAAACATCAATCCCAAGAGACTAAAAAACATTTTTTACAAACAAAAATAAACATGATTTTTTTAAAGTACCCTGCATGCCTCATACCCCCAACTACTTTTATTTATCAAAAAAATTTAAAAAGTTTTATTTAAGCCCCCTCCCCCATGCCCTAAACCCCTTCTACTATTTTTTATATATCAACTCTGAGATTTCAGAACATCTGGGAAACGGCAAATCCCCAGC
Organism: Protopterus annectens; assembly: GCF_019279795.1. Taxonomy (NCBI): domain Eukaryota; kingdom Metazoa; phylum Chordata; order Ceratodontiformes; family Protopteridae; genus Protopterus; species Protopterus annectens. The sequence continues at coordinate 1,582,530,857 of NC_056735.1, forward strand.
CCTATAGTGTCATGAGCTCTCAAATGCAAACATCTCCACCCATCTTTTGTTGAGATTTGTTCAGTATTCTGAATGATCTAACAAAGGACATTTAATCAAATAAATGATAACCATATATGTACATACAGACACAAACTTGTGCATTTAGGAAAACAAGACATTTTGAAAATATTTTGCTTTGAAGGTGACCAGAAGAATATGAAAGGAATAGTATAACTGAATAATTCATGCTTTGCTTTCTCATCTGACTTAAAAGCGCAGATCAGAATATGCCATGTTTATAGAAATCGCTCAAAGAGCACAGTGTGAATTGTTTTTCTGATCCACACAGACAAGTGCATATCAAGCTGCTAAATATTTGAGATTATGTGGTGAATATTTAAAGTTGTTAAGAAATAAAAGCTTTACTTTCTCATAAAAACCACAAGATATTGGAGTACCAGATAACAAGACAGCAGCTCCCTCATGTGTGCCGATTTCTTACAAAATAATATATCTTACTTTCAATTGCTTTCCTAGCTAAACTCAGTTTATTTTCTCTTCTGGAGCTTTGACATATCTGTTTCAGATCATAAAGAAGTTAAAATTGCTTCTGCCAAACATTTTGCTTTCCAAGCTAATTTGGAATTGCACTACACCTTTTTCAACAAATTACTTTGGTATAACTAGAATAATAACATGCTTTTAGATATACTTTATTGCTTCATATTGTATTCCTGTTAAGTAGAAAGTAATCTGATAATTCATCAGTGTTTCTTAAGTCAGTTGTGTTTGGGTATCATATGAATTTTTATTACAGAATACATTAAATTTGGGTTTGTCAACTAACTAGACCAGCACCAGAAATGTTTCATGTTATGTTTCTTTATCTAGTCAAGACTTTATAGTAGAGTTAGGCAACTTAAAAATATTACCCTTACAGGTAACATAAACAGTGTTTAGGTTTGTCATCAAGAAAGAGAGAAACTTAGTTGCTGATTCACTTGCTAATCCTTGAAATGTCCACCTTGTTCACATTTCCAATTGCTTTCACTTTCTGAATTGTACTTTTCCACCCAAAAAGTGTTTCATTTCAGTAAATAATTGCTCATAACTTGACTCAGTGCTGTTCAGAACTGACATTCAAGTATCATACCTCATATATTTTGTGCATTTCTGAACCTTGAATATAAGCTAATATGAATGGTTAAATGTATTTTCCATTAAATTAATCTGTGTGATCTTCGGACTTTAGAAGTTTTCTGTGTTTCAATGAAGAGTAAACTTTGCTTAGGACGATGCAATATAATAAATAAAATTTGTGTTAATAAATATTTTTAAATGATTACACGTATAATATTTTTGCCATATGTGCCCTCAATAACCAATCTGAGCCTGCAACAAGTAATTTTGTCTGGCCTGAACTGTTTATTAGCTGAATAAAACATACCCTTTTGAACATTGTTTACAAGCGACTAAGTACTGTATGTTTAACTCTATTTAACATCATACTATGTAAGTATTATTTTTGGTTGACCTACTGAATCATGCCCCATTTGATTTTAGACAATTAGCAGTTCTTTCATTAAGGAAATATAGGGATTTTACTGAGCACAAAAAGTGGGAAACTAATAGTTATTAGAGTCTTATTTTTCTTATTTTATTTTATTTTTTCATTCTCTGTGTGGAAATTCATGTCAGAATTCCTCATCCATCTATTTGCTTAACACATACAAAATTTTGTTCAGTTTGCTTAATTGACTCAGGGATAGGTTTTCTCATGAAATAATATGACAGACAGTAACTATATGTTTTATATAACTCTTTTCAGTACTTCAAGTGATGTATAATAACTCACATTATAAATCCTGATTAATCATTAACGCACCTCTTTATGGCTCCTTATCTCCATACCATATACAGACCATTTTATTACTTTAAATTTTACTTAACCATTATTTCCCCTTTTTATTATAGTTGAAGGTAAGCAAGTAGGCTACCTATTGTCTTGTCTAAAGAATGTTTGATTACATAATTGATATTTTACTAGACTGCATGTTGTTATATATTTTGCATATGTTTGATGTTTGAAGATTGCAGCTCTACTGTTATTTCAGTTAAAATTTATTCATTAGACAAGAACAGCACTTTTATGGGGGGGGCACATGGATGCACTGTAAGAAGACCTTATTCTGCTGTGAAAAGCTATTGATGTGTGGGTAGTTGTAATATTTTTTGTACATAGTTGATGTGACCTTGTTTGCTGTGATTCTTAATTTTCAGTATAATCTGTTTAGTTAAATAGATGTTAACAGAAACACTGTTAGACTCAGAAAATGTATTTGGCATGGTTGGTTCTGGGACATGTTCTTATTGCTCATTCTGTTCAAATAAGGTAGCATCTTCTTATATAATGTTATTTTTCAAATAATCATATATTGATAGCTTATGTCTACAACTGAAGAATAAATGTACAGTTAACATTCTTGATTATTTCTCGGTATATTGAACTATCTTTAGGGAATATACAGAATGGTCAGGTTCCACAAAGAGAAACCTCCTTTTGCACTTGTTATATAACAAGGATGTAAATCACCAAGATGTTGCATAGCCAGTAGGACTTTGTACATGATAAAATGGCTACTCAAAATACTTGCGACTGGTTACTTTAGAATAAGTTAAGAGTGGCTTTTTAAGAATTTAGCTATTATAGTATCAGATGGTAATAAATAAGAAAGATTCTGCTACTTCTTTAGACAAATTTAACTTTCATTTAAATTTGTATGCATCAAGTTCTGGATATATTGCTGTATTAATAAAGATGTTAACTAATCACTGTATTATTATATTATGTCTTTAGCATGCTGACATCACTGAGCTGAAAGGGGAAAAAAAAATATATATATATATATATATATATATATATATATATATATATATATATATATATATATATATATATATATGTATATATATATAGTCGATATTATGTGACCAAAATGGCAAAACAGCAAGTGCCATTTCAGCATCACATAAACAGCAAAATACCACTAACACAAAAGGACGTCATCAATTTTTTCCTAAAAAAAAATCAGTAGAACAACAAAACACAACACACCATGTAAATCATTACAGCACTCCCACACCCCCCTAACTAAATATACCAACTCCAAGATCACACTACAGTGGGGTAAAGGGCAATTTCATGGTGATGGGCAAGTGAATTTATTCACCTAGGAAAAAAATCGGTGACCTGGCCGTTCGCGTTAGTGGTGTTACACTGTTTATGTGTTGCTGAAATGGCATTCACTGTTTTGCTGTTTCGGCAACATAATATAGACTGACATATATATATATATATATATATATATATATATATATATATATATATATATATTTATGGGTCTACCTGATAAGACCGAAATACCTCAACATCACAAGACCGAGACAAAATTGTCGAAACCTCACATGGACAAACACCCAGAACACTGATGAACGACTCTGGGTAAATAGCAACTTGTCCTTCACGGTGAACTTTGCCCTTTCCCCACTGTAGTGCAATCTCAGAGTTGGGATATTTAGTTAGGGGGTGTGGGAGGTGCAGGCCCCCACATGGTTGGGTTTAATTTGCTTCAATTTACTTTTTTTGTTGTTTTGTTGTTACAGAAACATGATTACTTACCTAGAGTTTGTTCTTCAGTCTGCCTGGTGTTCATTCATATGAGGTTTCGGTAATTTTATCTCAGTCTTGTCAGATTAAAATGTTTGGCTTTTCAGTCTTATCAGGTAGAACAATATACATATACATATATATATATATATATATATATATATATATATATATATATATATATATATATATGTATACACATACACATACATACATGGTATTTATATATATATATATATATATATATATATATATATATATATATACATATACACACACACACACACACACAGATACATATGCTATATATATATATATATATATATATATATATATATATATATATATATATCAGGAACATTTTCAAGATATGTTTCTAAGTCACTTGTTGTTGTTATTGTTGTTGTGTCTTTTGGCTTTTCCCGGTTAGGGGTCGCCACAGCGGAACTCCGGTCCACTAATGATTGGCAGTAGATTTTTACATGCTGGCTTGCCAAGCCTAACTCACAACCTTCAATGAAGGAACGCCTATTCACGCATGTCTCCACACAGAAGATGCTGTAACTGATAATCAAACAGGCAACGTCTAACTGTGAGGCAGCAATGCTACCACAGCACCACCACCGCAGTACTACATGTTTCTAAGTCACTAAAGTATTATAGAAAAGAAAAGAAAAGAAAAAGAAAGAGATTAATTGGATTACATACTTTACATGTTTCTAAGTCACTAAACTATTTAATCCAATTAATCTCTTTCTTTTTCTTTTCTTTTCTATAATGAATTCATTTGTTCTACTCAAACTGTTATAAATAAAGGTCTACAACAGATTACTTTATAGTTTACAGTACTCTATTTTCTGATATTAGTGACCACCTCATGTAGCTGAGATACATTCTGACCACTAAGAGATAACATAGTATTTACATATCAGAAAAAAATACATAATAGACCATCACAGAAGAAATTGAACAGTCTAAATTTGGTAAATAATCCTAGAATTAATGAATATAATCACCAATTCTTGTATAATTTCCTTCTTTTAATATATTTCTAAGAGTGTTTAAAGAAGTTGTGCAGCGGTAGCATTGTTCCCTCACAGCAAGATGTTCCCCCATTCAATTCTCGGTTGGAGCGCCTTCTGTGTGGAGTCTGCATGTCCTCCCCGTGGTCGAGTGGCATTCAAAAGACATGCGTAGAATGGGCGTGCCTTCGTTGAAGGTTGGGTGTTGAGCTGGCACCCCGGCACCTGTAAAAAATCTACTGCGAATCATTAGTGGACCAGAGTTCCACTGTAGCGACCCCTAAGCAGGAAAAGCCGAAAGAAGAAGAACAACAATATCTTGCCAAGAGTTCAGTTTAGAAGTATTATGGGATTCTTAAAGATCATCTTAGGGATCTTGCCATGAAATGTTATGGAAAAAGGGAGCCAACTTAGTTAATAAAGTAAAGCAGCAGAAGAAATTAGCTTTTCGTAAAGTTCTAATCTAGTATTGAGAGACATTTTAAGTAGCTGTAGTCTGAATTAGACATTGAGATGGCCTTTCAGTTATCATGGGTGCTAATTAAAATAACATTAAACTTGTCAGGGTTGTCACAAATGCAACCTAAATACTTAACAATACTAATTCAGCTTCAAAACCTTGTATCAAAATCTCCCTAATAGAACAGATAAGATAATACATGAAACAGACCCCGTAATGCAAGTATTTCAGATGTTTTTAAGTCTTTATAACTCTTCTTTAATGTGTTTTGTATGTCTCACTTTCAATTATGCTAGATGTCCTATTTTCCTTGCTTTTTCTTCTGACAATTGTTTAATGCTTAGTGCTTAATTAAGACAAGAAAGAAATCCTAACAATTATTAGATCATTTAAATCCCACAAAGGTCCTGGTTGGAATGGCTTTATTTTTGATTTCTGTAAACCTTTGTATTCAAACTATAGAACATATTTAACTATTAACTTTTTATTCAAGCTAAAGACATTTATGGCTTATATTGTAGTTGTCCAAAAATGACAATTGTTTTTAAACCACACCCTGATTTGCTTAGCTCTAACAATGGATGCTCAAGACCATAGATTAATTTAGATTTAAAGATATTGTTAATTCATGTTGGCTAACAGGCTTTACCATAAAGAGAGACCCAGTTTCATTCCAGTTTGTTTTGTCATATACAAACAGCTGAATAAGCAATTACCCTGGATTTACCTTTTTCATGAATAAACTTTTTTTGCTAGTTTTATTCTTGGTTTATGCACTGATGCCATGAAAACTGCCATACAGCTACATTTCACCTGTCCTATCTCTGTATTGTAATATTTTAACTTTCTAGTATCTTCTTTTTAAACATGATTGTCATGCTTCTTTCACTATTTCCATACATATTTACACACGCAAAATATTTAGTAGTCATATTTTCATTAAAAAATGTGATGTGCTATGGTAGTTCTTTTTCTTTTCCCCTCTGTCCATTAAATTTTTATATTGATCACTTACTCTCCCACCTAAAATAAAATGCTATTTAGTTTCCTGGATTTGAGGGCACTTCCCTTCCTTTTGCAGTGCAACATTAATAGATAACAGATAGCATGAACAATTATTTTCACTCTCTACATAACATCCCATTTTTAATTCTTCAGATTTTCTCATTTTAGTCTAGTTATTAGTTTGATGTAAACACAACCAGATTGTTACCACACGTTTATGGATACATTCACATAATTCTTTATATGTCCAAAATAATATAAATAAAATCTCTAAATACTTAGAAATTACACTTTCCCTGGAACAATCAAAATTATGAAATCATACAAATCATACTCATTGAAGACTTCTCCAAAGAATACCATTATCATCGTTTTTATTCTTTAAAGAAGTGATTATCCAAGTTAATGTGTTTCCCATGTGGTTATTTTGTAGATTTCTCGTTTTAAGCATTTCCAAACTATTTGCTGACCATTTACAAAGATATTTAAAATTGTGCTTGTTTCCCCAAATAAGTGATCATTTCTTATTGCAAACTCTCTGCTTCTAAAGCATAAGGTGGAATTGTAGTGTCAAACCTCTGTCAGTATTTTTTTAATTCCTTGATCAGCTAAACCTCTTCAAATCATATATTTTAATAATCAAATGCATTTCTGATCTTCTGGTTTGCTTAAACTATGGAAACATCACCACTTTCAAACTGCTGTCATAACTATGCTTTATTTTAATATTTCTTGTTAAAGGTCTTTAGGACTTTAGTACTTTTTAATTCCTAGATCACTTAAATTTCTTCAAATAATATATTTTAATAATCAAATGCATTTTTGATCTTCTGCCTTGTTTAAACTATTGAAAAATCACTGCTTTCAGAGTATTGTCATAACCATGCTTTATTTTAATATTTCTTGTTAAAACATGTTAGGACCAACAGACATTTTAAATAAAGTACCACAACATATTTTAAATCTTGCATCAAATAAGTCTCCGAAATTTGTATTTTTCCAAGCTGCTATTAATGATCTAAAATTTTTAATAACATATTCTGTAATCCTTATATAGGTCTTATATATATTGTATAATACCTTCCTTTAAGTGCCTATTCAGAAATATATATGCATATCAATTACATTGTCAGACAATTATGATTTTTATCATTATCAAAATGATATGCTTCTAACTTTAATATAATTTCTATTTATTTATTTTTTTTTTTAATTCCCATCTTTACATGTATTTTGCATTCAGAAAAAAATATTATCATCCAAACTAGTTGTGGCAATTGGCAGATTTATTTTTATGCTTTTTCCAACCTGGCAAATGTACTGATTCAAACAGTTATTGGTTTATAGAATTATACATGATAGATTCAGTCCATTGATAATTACCTTGCCAATTCCGACCTTCATTAAGATGATAAATCGGGTCACGCCAGGGATGAATTTGTGGGCATCTTTCCAATCACCAGGGTTTACTTTAAAGAAAGCAAGGGCAGGCCTATATTTTATATGTAAATAGAAGACTATTTCAAAGGTAGAGAAGTACTGAGTAATAAATATGTCCCTTCAGCATATCTTTTTTTTTTGAGCATCAGCTGCTTAGTTTGAATATTTGTGAAGTCACTTGTTTCATGGAGTTATAGAGAATAAAGGATGATTGGTTCCTTAACCACAGAGAATGCTAGAAAAAAATCTTCTCATAAGAATATTATTATATGGAGTATTTAACATCAAAAATTCAAGTCTGTCTTGATAGCTGACAGTCCTTACCAGTGCTCATTTAAGATAGGAATCACCTAGCTACTTGTGTTTGGATAGCTATATAACTAAAACAGACATTCCCTGGGATTCATGAAGCTTGGCGCAAGGCTGGCATTAGGCTTATGCCGACCGTGTGGCATGAAGATGGCGCAGTAGTACCAAATGCATATTAATGAAGGCGCGCTGCTGCCACAGCCACGTGAATAGGAAAGGAGCGCGAGTGCATAGGGCATGTCGAAGTGCCGCACAGAGGAGTGGAAATGTCAGCTGTTGACGTGCTACCTAAAATGCTTGCATATAATAATTTGCAAGCAATAGTAATCACATCTGTCAGTGTCCATGGATACTGAAACGTATGCAAAGCATGCAAGACAGTTCCTGCGAACACAAAATGAAGAAGCAAACACAAATGCACAGTAGTGAATAACGGGTCCCTATCCCTCGAACAAATGACATTGAAAACCATGTGCCCGTAGTCCAACACAGTGTAGATAGTTATACCAGGTGGAAGTGAAACGCATCATATGTTAGCGCGCCACCAATAGGTACGTTCAGCCCAATGGTCAGGGTCACCAGCTGACCCATATTGTGAGGGAGAGTACACAGCTGGGCAGATGTGTCCATAACAAAAAAACAAGATAAATGTAAATATCTAGTGACCGTATGACTGAATTATATCCCACAACACATGTAATAGTCACATACAATAGGCATGTCCGTATTTAACATACCATATGTGACAGAAAATAGAATAAGCATGTAAATGAAACAGAAGGTGCATATAAACTGCTACAACAATAAGGCAACATGTAGACTGAAAGGAACAGTATTATCCATAGCGTTGACTGTGGGTACATGTTGTCCAGTACAATCGGATATGTGTCCGGAATATATCCCATCCTGGACATAGGAAAAGGTGGCATCCTACCTATGATTAGAACAGTCAGCCAAAATCTGCACATCTGCGGTCCAAGCCGTACTTGTCAGGATGTGTCACAGTTGAACAAGTATTACCCGGGTATACCAACCATGTCATGAAAGTTAAGTATGGGCGTGTACCTATGTGCATGAGGTATAGCATGTGGAAGGTCAAACATGGCAGGGTAGTCCACGCAACCATACAGGTACCTGACATATGCAGGGTATGCAATGTGTTACCTTGACCGTGTCATGGGCCATCAACCAAAGCAGTGATGGATGGAGTGTAAGGAATATGTGTGTGGGGGGGATGGGTAATGGTATAATCCTCAAAGGCAAGACTGTGTCGTATGCAGAATAGGTGAACTGGAGGTGTATGAGGGAGCAGCGGGTGAAGCAGAAAGAAACACAAACAACATGTATACACATCTGCAATACAACCAGACAGGCCATAATGTAGAACACAATCCCACAAACATATGAATATTAAAATGTGCGATACAAATGTACAGAAATGTCACCGGCACATACCTACAGATTGGTCTTGATGGAACTGGCCATATCAAATGCAACACACCTGGATGCATAATGGACTACCCAGCCCCCATACCTGGACGTCCACCAAATCTAGCCATACTTGGCCTACTAGTTTGTTGCAGCCACATCTACACATAGTGACCACTACGCATATGTAGTAGGTAGTGTCACCCTAGGCAGTTTCAGGATTGCAAACTATGTATCCCTTGCATGTAAAACCCCCAGCACATTTTTGTAACACCAGAAGAATGGTCGGTATCGGTCTTGTTATTATCGGTCTTGTTAAATTTTTGGACATCCCTCATGGGATAAGTAACCTGTGTAAACATTAGAATGCGTTTCAAGACACAATGTCCAGTCCTGTAGATATCTGGACACAAGTTAGAAAGTGCAGTAGTGGTGCACGAGACTGTCCAGCCCTAGATGGTCATGCAGAACCTACTACCCAGGATCAAACACCTGCCCGTGATGCACTTGTCCCAACATGAATAAGCAAGAGAATATATTGCACACATTCGCATAGTGGCACATGGTATAAGGGTGATGAAGGCACTGACATAAACGGGATACCCCCTGATCCACTGTGTGAGGGACAAGTACTGTGTGGGTAGGTGTGACCTGACCAACAATGATACAATGCCAAATGTCCTGTAATTGTAGGAAATAACTATGTACCATACTGCATGTAACAGTTGCCTAAAGCGGTCACGTCAGGATAGAATAAACGTAATTCGTACAAGAAACAGGCAAACAACTAAAGTGCTAAAGGTATAGGCTCACAGCTAGGAAACTAATGAATGTTCTAAACTTGCACTGACTGTGGCTATGTGTTGGCCTAAACAATCTGGTGTCCCCAGTAGGGTTACCACCTGTCCCACTTTGTGAGGGACAGTCCCTTTTTGGGCAGTTGTGTCCTGATAAAAAATATTAAAAATGGCAAATGTCCTGAGATTGTAGGACATAATTATGTCCCATATGTTATGTAATAGTTGCATAAAATAATTATTTCTGTATCTAAAATACCTATATGTTACAAGAAACAGAATAAGCAACTAAACCGCTACAAGAATAAGCTTTTATTTAGGCAAAAAAGTAAAGTTCTATCCTTTGTACTGACCGTGGGTATGTGTTGGCCTGTAAAATCTGATGTGTGTTCTGAAAATGTCCCACTTTGGCCATTTGAAAAGGTGGCAACCCTAGTCCCCAGAATATATCCCAATCTGTACATATGACAATGTCAATCCTACCAATGGTCAGAGCATTCGCACAATAACTGGCCAGCCTCTTAACCACTCACAAAGCCATTGATCTTTGGAGGAAAGATGTTGAATGAGAATGACTACTTACAACAATGAAGAGTAATAGATGCATTTAACTGCAGAAAATTAGTAGTATTACGAATTTGTCAACATGTTTCATGTTAATAGTACTAATATGGTAGAAGTGTCCATGATTGTCCCTGAGTTGTCATAGCCTTTTCCCTGTCACTGTAGAAACGAGTCCCCGAGTATCACAGAGGTACACATAAGTACACCAACCGTCACATCTGTTGACAGGACTATTGCATACCTATAGTGAATTTATAACTGATATCCAGAATAATATTCATTTTATCTATAAATGAATGAAATAGTCAAATGGGAAGGGAAACACGTGTGTAATGAATGCCTCTGTGCTGTAAAGCCAACATTTATACATGTGAAGCTGACCGCGTTCACATGGGTCCGTTAACCAGATTCCATCAATCAAAGTGGCACTTTCATAAGGAATAAGGCACATGTAATCCCAAAGAAGTGCCAGTAAACATATGTAACTCAGAATAAGTAGATGCAAGTGCACCTGCGCGGGTGTACACAGCTTTTAGCATAGCAAATATATTTTGTCTTGTACAGCTGTAACTTTTATATAGATAGATAGATAGATAGATAGATAGATAGATAGATAGATAGATAGATAGATAGATAGATAGATAGATAGATAGATAGATAGATGTGTGTATAGGTAAATATCCACAGACATAACAGAAATATGCAATTTTATATATATATATATATATATATATATATATATATGTTAGGAACGCTGAAAGACGAAAGCAAACATAAGGGTTGTGAAGGGAATCTAGAGCAAGTAAGGAATTATAAAGTGCTCGCAGCGTATGTCAGATAAAGCTGCACAAGTGTGAGTAGAGTACCACTATTCTCACCAGAGGCAGGGTTATACCAGTGGCCATAACATCATTGAAGTGCTACATCAACATTGTAAACAGATGGAATGTAGTACATGTTGCGACCACCTACACTTGTAACCCGCAAATTGTTCATAATCCATAACACGAGGAAAGGCACGTATGTGCAAATATGAATGGATGGTGAGCCTGTGAATACATGAGGTGGTACAAAATGTGTGTAGGGCCCCAACGCTCATGAGAGGGCAATGTGTAAAGGTGTGTCATGGCTGCGATAACAGGTGTATAATGGCTGGTATGAGTGGAAACTCAACACAGGTGTGCTGGAGAAACTATGGATATGTGATTATGGACACAGCAGTGCTAGGGTATGTTGCGCCAGTTGCGATGGAGCAGCCCGTGGAGGTCAGCTAGTACGTAGGTGTTATTCCCAGATAGAGCGTCATCTGCGTGGAGACATGCGTGAATGGGCGTATCGCTGTCGGACGTTGTGCATCAGGGCTGGCAGCCCGGCACATAAAACCTAAATGCCACCCATGAGCAGAACAGAGTTCTGCTGTGACAACCCCAAACCGTAAAAAGCAGAAAGACACAACTACATGCAGACATCAATATGTTGATGTACAGTCTCAGTAACACAAACACTCATTCTATTAACATTAATAATATGAATGTGCACAGAAACAAACACAGTAGCAGGAATAACAGGCTGCGCATACGAGTAATAGGTCGAATTACACTATCACATCACACTTATCAGCGGCACCCCAGACATGAAAAATGTGCGACATCTGTCTGCTGTATAACGTGCAGTATACTGATCACAAGTTCACTGGAGTGAAGTGTCATTGTCATAATGACTAAGGCAATAGTATGCTGTTGAAGCAGAGATAAAACCCAATACACACATATATATATATATATATATATATATATATATATATATATATATATATATATATATATATATATATATATATATATATATATATACAAACAACAGGTATTGATATCTACATATACACACAAAACAAATATGTCATTGTAGATATACACATGTACATAACTAGGTTACTTTACAGCAATTAGGGGTAACATATATACTGCCCAGGCATGTGTGACTGGGAGGTCCAATAAATAAATGTTGTACCCCCCACACCGCCCAGCTAGGCCGGAAGACATACAGACAGGCAATAAAGATTACTACACTGCTGCTGTCCAAAACACCGGCAGGAAAGTAGCAGTGGGATAGATCTGCAAGGTCTACACTTTAAACATGGGTAATGGTGTCCCTTGCAGGACCCCAAAAATTCAGTGTATGTGTCAACCTGGTGTCATCGATGCGAGCAGGATGTAGGTGTACATGGAACAGTAGGTTGTGCAAGTGTGATAATACATGGGTTGACAAAACGTACGACATGTGTCCCGAGATGGGGAGAGTGGGCTAGTGTAGGGGTGGGCTCATACCCCAGCTGCGCTCACAGTAAGTATATGTCATGAGTGCTGTAGAGGGGTGCCAGGTAGGTGGACCATGGGTATGCAATAATGGGCTTAAGTGTGTAGGTGCTGGTTGGCAGAGATGTAGTAGGCCCACCCAGTGGAAGTCATTAATATTCCTATGTGGGCATAGCAGACGCCTATACGTCCCAAACATGAAGAGCACATCTACTGGATGTACTGTAAACCATTGGGGGAATACATAGAGACAAAATCAGTGTCGTGTACCCGATTAGCATGGACGTCCATAGTTATGAATCAGAATGTAACAAAGTCCAAATAAACACTTCCAGAACTAGTGATATTAGGTTGACAGGTGGCAGAATACAGGTTATGACAGATGACATGTACGAGTCATAAACGGCATGTATCTCGACAAACGTGAATGAATACATATGCTCTGTGACTGTCAATGTGTCTGGTTAATAGAACCGATCATCTAAAAGTGTCCCACAGGGTGTTATGCAGTGTTCCTAATACAGTGTTCATTCTCCCCCATTGGTATGTGAGGTCTGCTAGTGACAGAAAGTGCATAATTTGATGACCACCTCAGATAGATGATAGCATAATAAATGGTTTCACACCCGTATGCCTGTGAGTGACACAACCGTCTGGGCAGTTGTGTCCTGCAAAATGAATGTTATGGCACATGGCCTGTGAGTTCAGGAAAGGAGGCCATATAGCTGGGGCCTGACCCTTTTTTCACCCCTGTTTGTGCAGCCTGTACACCCTGAAAACCCCCACCACTGCTGTTGTCCCTCCCAATGTCACCAGGAAAGGTATAGACACACCCCAGGCTGCTAAGGCAGGGCACCCCCGAGGCACAGTTCTGCAATGTAATACAGTATGCCTGACCCCCCCCATGCTGTCAACTATATTCGAGCCCTGCCCCCGGGCTAACTACACCCATACACTCCAGGTATCTGCATCACACCCTGGGGATAAATGGGATACACTATTGTCAACCTCATCTGCATAGTATAGTCTTCTAATGAATAGTTATATGACCCATACCGAACCTCCAAATTAATAACCACTGCTTATTTCCTCAGATCCTACACAACTGGTAACAGGTGCCTTACTATCACCATATTTGTCCCATGGTCTTCCCAGCAACAAAAAAACCCGGTGTCTACAGCTAAAACCCCGGGACCCTGCACACAACAGACGATGTGCATTACCATTTGCCATGGCAGATATACATACATCCCAGGTTATCCCCATACAGATCATCCGCACATACATTCAATAGTGCTGATGTCCCCAGACATATATTTTTATATCTATGTCTATCTCTTATCCACATATATCATATATATTTTTTATACATAAAACATAGATATACATACACACATATACATGTACACACATATGTAGATATTGCATTTATATCACAACGGGTCCACATGACAGCAAAGCATTAGACAGGCATGAAAAGGAAACTACATGTGCCACCTGCATCATGTAGTTTTTTACTATCAAGGCATGTGTTTTTGGTTTCACAGGTCAGACTGTATTAAGGGTAAGTGTAGGGCTGCTGACATTTACTCACCAGACCTGGGAATGTATGTGTTGACAACCCAGTGTCTTGGCAGAATATGGGCTGTGGACACTATATAGTCAGCAACAAACACACTGAAAACATCCGCAGCTAGCCACCCACAGATACCATAGGGTATAACTGCCAAACACACACCTGCCATGCCCGGAATCGAGCACCTACTGTCTAGTCTACCACACTACAGCATTAGCAGTAACAGAAGCCTACTGAGTTTCAACACAACCCCCTCCCAGAGGCATACTTCTAGGTGGATGACATCATCAGCAAAGGCAAAGATGCCGATAGGGAATGTATGGAGGGAGCCATCTAAAAGCAAATCTGTCCCCAGGCAGCTGGAAAAAAAAAAAACACACACACACACTTGGCAGGGCGGGGGTAAAAATACACCTAACTACCTTATCACACTACAGCATTAGCAGTTACAGAATGCCCACCAGATTACTGAAACACAGCACCCCCAGGGGCATACTTCTAGGGGGATGACATCATCAGCAAAGGAAAAGACGCCAAAAGGGAATGTATGGGAGGGAGCCCTAAAAGCATTACTCTGTCCCCAGGCAGCTGGAAAACACACACACACACACACACTTGGCAGGGCCGAGTCAAAACACCTAACTACCTTATCACACTACAGCATTACGCAGTTACAGAAGCACCGAGATTACTGGAACACAGCACTCCCAGAGGCATACTTCTAGGTGGATGACATCATCAGCAAAGGCAAAGGCCGATAGGGAATGTATGGGAGGGAGGCCTCTAAAAGCATTACTCTGTCCCCAGGCAGCTGGAAACACACACACACACCAACCCGGGGGTCAACATACACCTAACTACCTTTTACAGCATTACGCAGTTACAGAATGCTCTGGGTTACTGGAACACAGCACTCCCAGAGGCATACTTCTAGGTGGATGACATCATCAGCAAAGGCAAAACCCCATAGGGAATGTATGGAGGGAGCATCTAAAAGTTTACCCGTCCCAAAGGAGTGGACAAACACACCAAAAAACAACCCAACCCAAAAAACCCCCAAAACAACACCAAAATTTGGAAGGGAGTCCAAAAACATAAAACCCTTTCAAACCCCTTCCCAGTTGTTCAATTAGGAACCACCTCCCCGGGGCATCTTTGGTGGATGACCCCATCGCAAAACCCAAAGGAAATTTAATGGGCAAAAACCCCTAACGAGGAAAAAAACCCAAGGGGGGGTCCCCTTTGGGGATTTCACACACTTGGTAGCATGCCCGCCCCTTTGGGAAGTCCCCTGTGTTTAAATTTAAACCCCCGGGGATGGGCATCTTTCCCCCATATATAAGGGGTGGGCCTTTACACAAGGGACTAAAACACGGGAAGGGGCCCCCATTTGGAAAGTATTTTTGTGTCCATCTACAGCGTCTGGGCATGCTCACACATTGTAGTAGGAAGGGGCTTTATGCACATGGGTTTAAACACGGAAGGGCACAGTTTTTGTCGGGAAAAAAGTGAAAAAAATTGTTTTTTGCACAATTTGGGCCCCTACAAAAAAACATCTGAAAACCGGTCCTCAGTGCAGCTGTGCTTGTGATTACAATGACAATCCAATCCAACAATGGGAAAAGGAAATCTCTGCAGTGAGGAACACCTGGCATATGGCACAGTTGTGCACAAAGCACTAAACCCTATACCTCAGATAAGACATGTGGGGCCCTAAGACCATGACCCCCAGGTGTTACTGTCCCCCGTACATGAAGGCCACTCACATGTACTGACCAGTAAAACTCAAGAGCCATCACAAATGTCCGGGGCAGATCACAGTAGTACATGCCCAGTCTACTATGTAGCCCTCGGACATCACCATGTCCTTGGACCAGCAACACACATCCATACATTACCCCACCACCATGTTACTCATGACCAGTGGACTGTTAAAGGGTCTACAGCAACTGTGCAGACTACACATGTACTGACAGGGTTCCCTCATGTGGGATAAAGCAATGATACCACAGTTCATAACTAGGTCGTCTCTACACATTACAGGGGCCCTGCGTCTTACACAGCTGTAACAGATGACTGTGGGTGTACACCCGAAAACACTCAAGTATGGATAGGACATACATGTAATCACAGTGGATATGTAGATGGCCCCCAGCTTAGGCGTGCTAAGGCAGGGGCACTCCCGAGGCACAGTTCTGCAATGTAAGTACAGTATGCCTGACCCCTTCCCATGCTGTCAACTATATTCGAGCCCTGCACTCGGCTAACTACACACATACACTCCATGTATCTGCATCACACCCTGGGGATAAATGGGATACACTATTGTCAACCTCATCTGCATAGTATAGTCTTCTAATGAATAGTTATATGACCCATACTGAACCTCCAAATTAATAACCACTGCTTAGTGTCGCTCAGATCCGTACACAACTGGTAACAGGTGCCTTACTATCACCAAATTCATTGTCCCATGGTCTTCCCAGCAACAAAATAACTGGTGTCTACATGACTACAACCCGGGACCCTGCACACAACAGACGATGTGCATTACCACTATGCCATGGCAGATATACATACATCCCAGGTTATCACGTACAGATCATCCGGCACATACATTCAATAGTGCTGATGGCCCCAGACATATATGTTTATATCTATGTCTATATCTCTATATCCACATATATCATATATATTATTTGTATACATATATACATAGATATACATACACACATATACATGTACACACATATGTAGATATCGCATTTATATCACAACAGCGGTCCACATGACAGCAAAGCATTAGAAAGGCATGAAAAGGAAACTACATCTGCCACCTGCATCATGTAGTGTTGTTACTATCAAGGCATGTGTGTTCTGTTGTGTCACACGGGTCAGACTGTATTAAGGGTAAGTGTAGGGCTGCTGACATTTACTCACCAGACCTGTTGGTGAATGTATGTGTTGACAACCCAGTGTCTTGGCAGAATATGCGGGCTGTGGACACTATATAGATCAGCAACAAAACACACTGAATACATCCAGCAGCTAGCAACCCACAGATATCTCATAGGGTATAACTGCCCAACACACACACATGCCATGCCATGGAATCGAGCACCTACTTGTCTAGTCTACCACACTACAGCATTACGCAGTAACAGAATGCACTACTGAGATTACTGGAACACAACACTCCCAGAGGCATACTTCTAGGAGGATGACATCATCAGCAAAGGCAAAGATGCCAATAGGGAATGTATGGAGTGGGAGCCCTCTAAAAGCATTACTCTGTCCCCAGGCAGTTGGAAACATACACACACACACACTTGGCAGGGCCAGGAGTCAAACATACAACTAACTACCTCATCACACTACAGCATTATGCAGTTACAGAACGCGCTGCTGAGATTACTGGAACACAGCACTCCCAGAGGCATACTTCTAGGTGGATGACATCATCAGCAAAGGCAAAGACGCTGATAGGGAATGTATGGAGAGGGAGCCATCTAAAAGCATTACTCTGTCCCCAGGTAGCTGGAAACACACACACACACACACACACTTGACAGGGCCGGGAGTCGAACATACACCTAACTACTTTATCACACTACAGCATTACGCAGTTACAGAATGCGCTACCGAGATTACTGAAACACAGCACTCCCAGAGGCATACTTCTAGGTGGATGACATCATCAGCAAAGGCAAAGACGCTGATAGTGAATGTATGGAGAGGAAGCCATCTAAAAGCGTTACTCTGTCCCCAGGCAGCTGGAAACACACACACTCTCACACACACACACACACACACACACACACACACACACACACACACACACAAACTTGGCAGGGCCGGGAGTCGAACATACACCTAACTACCTTATTACAGCATTACGCAGTTACAGAATGCACTACCGAGATTACTGGAACACAGCACTCCCAGAGGCATACTTCTAGGTGGATGACATCATCAGCAAAGGCAAAGACGCCGCTAGGGAATGTATGGAGTGGGAGCAGTCTAAAAGCATATTACTGTCCCAAGGTAGACGTAGACAAACACACGGCAGTGGTGTGAGTGGGACAACTGCCTATCTACGGAGCACTATTACAACATTACATGGATATGAGGCATGCCACAGACAGTACACCCTTCAAGGCAGTCCCAGTGTGTTCAATGTAGGAATCCATCCTGACGTGGGGTATGGACATCTGTTGCCTGGATGACCACTATCACTATACAGGATTTCAATGGTCATACTCATACACAGAGGCACATAACCAACACAAGGTGTCACTGGGCAAGCTCACACACTTAGTAGCGCATGTCCGTTTGGAGTGTACTGTGTGTCCATCTACACAACAGCGTACTGGGCATGCTCACACACTTAGTAGTAGTGAAGGGCGGTCTTGTATGCACACTGATTATAAACACGGAAGGGCACAGTTTGGAATGTACTGTGTGCCCATCTACACAATGTCATAGTGGGCATGCTCACACACTTAGTAGTAGCGAACGGCTGTCTTGTATGCACACGAATTCTAAACACGGAAGGGCACACTATGTCGATAGTGAACATTGTTAGCACGAATGCTGCACTACACACATCTGACACCGGTCCTCAGTGCTAGCTGTGTAGCGTTCGTGATCACAGCTGACAATCCATATCCAACAATGGGGAATACGGAAATATCTGCAGTGAGGAACACCTGGCATATGGCACAGTTGTGCACAACAGCACTACCACCATATACCTCAGATATAGACATGTCAGCCATAAGACCGTGACGGACCGCTCCAGGTGTTACTGTCCCCACGTACATGAAGGCCACTCACATGTACTGACCAGTACACACTCAAGAGCCATCACAAATGTCGCAGGTGCAGATCACAGTAGTACATGCCGCAGTCTACTATGTAGCCCTCGGATATCACCATGTCCTTGGACCAGCAACACACATCCATACATTATCACACCACCATGTTACTCATGACCAGTGGACTGTGTATGGGTCTACAGCAACTGTGCAGACTACACATGTACTGACAGGGTGCCATCATGTGGTATGCAATGCAATGATACCACAGTTCATAACCAGGTCGGCTCTACACATAACAGGGGCCCTGGGTCTTACACAGCTTTAACAGATGACTGTCACTGTACACCAGAAAACACTCATGTTTGGATATGACATACATGTAATCGCAGTGGATATGTACATGGCCCACACACACACAATGCTATGTACATAGCAAAGCTTTTGCTGCCCTTTGTGCAGACAAGTGGCTACAGCAATCACACACATGCTCATGGAAGGTACGTCCATGGCTGTTGAATGCTAACAGTACATAAGGTAGCAATGTTGAATGAGGTAACATTCCCTCTGTAACAGTTACCCATGACAACCAATATATCATACAACAGTCCATGTGTCATGCATGTCATCACACATGTCCACCAATTGCAATGCATACAAACATGGCTATATGACAGGAATGTAGGACCAACACACATGTACATGTAGTGGTGTGCATGCAGCTATCATGCATGTGCAGTAGCTGATGTATGTCGTTCATCTGTGTCTAACTACAACATGCAGTTGCAATGCAGCCCCATCATTGACACCTGTATATGGTGAAATACTGACAGTATGGTAGGATGTACATCAGGTATGGATGGATGTGTGTACATAAAGTGGTGGTCCACCTTTGCATATGGATGTTTGCTGAGGACAGATCACAGGTGTGTCACAAGCCGTCCTACCATTACATGTGCAAACAGTACGCTATGTTACTGTTACCTGAAGGTGAAGACATACAACCTACACAGCGGTCAGGGTGTTACTGACTGTACATCACTTGACACCTGTAACACTTACATCCTCCCGTGTGCATATAGCAGCACAATTGCCAAAGGTAGCATTGGTACACATAATGTGGCCAATACAGCTGCATGATTGTCAGATGTATCATCATCTAGCAGGTGTATGATTCACAGTACTGCCATGTGTGTTTGCTTGTGTGACCATATATGCCACGTATGGTGGGGAAGACATCCCAATTGTTACACACCCCTGTACACTGTTGTAGAGATCTGTACATACTGCAGTGTAGAAAGCAAGACATAGGCAGGGGTGGTGTGTGTCAGCTATCTGTATGTGAATGACATTTGTGGACTCCACAGTGTGTGTGTGTGTGTGTGTGTGTGTGTGTGTGTGTGTGTGTGTGTGTGTGTGTGTGTGTGTGTGTGTGTGTGTGTGTGTGTGTCTGTATGGCTGTCTGGTGCATGGAGTGAGGGTGTATGCTACCATACAGAACAGACAGGATCCCTAACCTCTCATGGTGATGCAGTCTACTACCCTGTTGATGCCATTGGTCTCAGCCTTACTGTCTACCTGTACATATTCATTCTCTGTGTCGCATCATGTGGGTGCACAGTACTGTGAAGGTGATTACCACATAGGCAGGGGTCCTCACCTCAACACTATCAAGTGTGCGTTATAGTGTTGTTGACCCCGTGAGTGTGGTCATGTTACTGTGTGTTTCTGTGCATGTCTGTGTGTGTTCTCATCCTGTAATGTGACAGTGTATTACTGCTACACAGTGAGGCCTCATGCTATCAACTGGCCTCTAACGTTGACATCAGCCAGACCGCTGTGTAAACCCCCTGCACCATGTCACCATACCTGTGATGTAACCCAGTATGGATGTCACGTCTCTAGCCACTGTAGCCTATTGAACAGCTCACATGCTTCTGGATCAGTAGATGTGTGGACATCTGTGGAATGGTAGCCTTTCTAACAGTCAAGTTGAAGCTACATATAGCATGCTGGTATTGCCGTACATGCCTGTGAGTACTCCACATTTACACATGGGAAACTGCAAACACTGCTACGTATTGGCACATGCAAGTAGACCTTAAGGAGGGAAGCAGGGCATCATTACCAACATGCTGTTACTGTTGCTACCCAGACACAGACTGTGAACATACAACAATGCACTCTAGCTGCAAACACTGTAACATAATGGCACATGCAATTAGACCTTAAGGAGGGAAGCAGGGCATCATTACCAACATGCTGTTACTGTTGTTACCAAGACACATACTGTGAACATATAACAATGCATTCTAAACCTGTACTACATGGTATGTCTGGTGCGTCTCAACAGTACACAACAAATGTAATATACACTACTCACTATTCTGTTCACCCTGTGCATCAGACCATATGAGCATGTCCCTGCACTGATGGTGTGGATGACAGGGATGCGGCACAGGCATCATCATATGCACAGGGTGATAATGTTTGCCAGGGGCATAGGCTGCACCAGTGGATGACATCATGTGTGTGGGTTAGGGCTGGTGATCTGATTGGACATGTGTGGTAGTTATGCATGTGGGTGTTGCAGTGCCCTACAGATGTTTCTGCTGTGTGCGTGTGTGTGTGCACACAGTTCTGCCATGTGTCCAGCCTACACAGGGATATTATTGACAGCTCCAGATTGTACAGACCAGGATGTACAACTCACTGTGTCCGGCCACGGCCACGTGACCTATGCCTGCAGGGGTTGCACGGGCACTACCAGGCAGAGGTACAGATTGGCTATTGCCCGATGACACATGTCCACTGGAACCGTGTTCCCACTGGGAACATCCAGGGCCACTTCCTTGTGGCCTGCTGTGTCCTGGTGTGGACAGCACAGCGCCAGCTGCACTGCTACTGCTACTGGCACTGTGGGAGTGGGCATGTGAGGTGGCTCATTCACATTGACCTGCACCAGGTGGTGTAGCTGGCCTACGTCCACGTGGCCTATGCCTCACTCCTACCAGATGTTCCAGCACAGACAGCTTATGCTCACGGATTGCCATGCCATGGTCAAGGATTCCAACCATGTCACCCAATTGCCTGTCCAGAACATCAGCGATCTGCTGTTGAGCATTTGCCAATGCCTGGATGTTGTTGTTTAAAGAATGGATAGCAGCCCTCTGAAGCCTCTGCCCTTCTGTGTTCTGCCATTCAGCACATGCCTGTGCTGCCATTACAGTCTGGAACATGCGTCTGGTGACACCAACTGCTGCGCTCTGTCCTGCAGGTGCATGTCTGCCAGAGGTCCTCCTACGAGCAGCACTGGCCACATGCCTGTGTGGCACATCTGCAGTCATTACACTGACACCATGGTGTGGTGACACACCTTCTGTAGCCACCACACGTACCTGTTCCGAGCTAACACATGCTGACTGTCCTTCCTCTATGGCCACTGGTGATGGGGTATGTGTTGGCATGAGTAATGTGTGCGGGGAAGAGGGGGACATAGCTGGGATGTCAACCACTGGTACAGATTCAGCCCCCTGACAACCCTGCCTGTACCTCATGCATATGTTCATCACTGCTAGTATCTGTGTGGACACTAACATCAGATGGACCGCAGGAGGGTAACACACCTACATCACCTGTGAATGCAAAGAAAGACTCTACATTACACGCAGACACACACACACACACACACACACACACACACACACACACACACACACACACACACACACACACAGACACAAACACACAGACACACACACTCACCATGCATGTGATTTGACAGACGGCATGCAGCATGCATGTGTTACAGCAGACGGCATGCAGTTCAGACATTAATAGTGGTAGTTAGCATACCTCCCTCAGTTGCACACAACAGCAAGCAGGTGTCATATCAGAAGCCATGCAGTTCACACAATCATGGTAGTAAGCATGCATCCCTGTGATACACCATGTAGACCAGCACAGGTTAACAGTACACATGGCTGATGTGACCTTGACATTGACATGTAGTATGACATGTAATCTGTGGACGTGTGCATTGACATGCATACATGTCTGACACAATGGTGTCCTGACACATGTACAGCGGTGTAATGGGTATCACATTGCAGTGTTGTCTGTATGCCCTACAGATAGAAAGCACTTTTAGCAGATGTGCATGAGCATTGATGGGTAGTATGAGGCATCTACATTGCTATACAGTGTGAAGTACAGACACTGTGCCATTGCATGGCATCATGAGGTGCCTATATGGCTATACAGTGTGTAATACACACACAGTGCATAGCCATGACTGCGTGCAAACACATGACATAACTACTATGGATTGTGACCCACATCGCTGAAGTGTATACACACTAAACCATGCTGTGTCATGTGGCAGGTCACTGGAAGACCTATGGATGACACCCCTGCACAGCTACTAACATGTCCTAGTTGCCTGGCAACCATGTCCACACATGGCAGACTTGTCAATACACCATGTCCCACATGACAGTTATGTACCACACACATGAGGGGCACGGCAGACAGTGATGTCCAACAGCAACAAGGGAAATGTACGGTATCTGTGGCCTGATGTGGTGTCTATGTCTGTGGAAGCTGTATAGGTGACTACTGTCATGCTATGACACAGTCCTGATGTTCAACACATCTTATATGGTCGAATTAAGTGACACCTCCACAAGCTGTGCACAGGCTTTTAGGATGTCCAGTGTTCCACATCAACTATATAACCATTCAACAAAGGCTATAGTTGGACCATGTGTGGACAATGTGCAACAGGGTGTATACACATCACATCTACTGTGTGGCTACATGTCTCTGGCCATCCTCCATGGCCATGTGTGAACATGTGTTGGCCAAATGTTTGTGATGGATGTCTCACATGTCTGTTGTCCCATATGACATACACCCATAGATGTCAGATACGTCACTGTCCACAGGGTTATGCAGACAAAGGGTTGTTTGTTTGGTATGTGGGGTATGTATTATGGGATAGTGAGACAATATTGCAACCAGAACACTACATGTCTGGGACTTGTCAAATGGCACATCACAATGTGTGCACCCATTGCAGGGGCATATTACACAATGGTGAATCCTGTGGGCTGCCCACATCCCAGCTTACTGTGTGGTACTGTCTGTGTGCCACACATGTGTTGTTCCAGTGTATAGTACATATGCCTACATTGAACAACACCTCCACTGTTGTATGCACAGCTGTCCACACATCTAGCAATGACAGAAACTGTGGTTTCATGTCAGTGTTTCATTTAGTCTGAATATATTGCACATGGGTAGCCAGTGTGCTTGATGACAGATGCGATCTGTATATCGTGACTGGACCATACATTATGTGTACATGTGTTAACTGGCCACATTGCGAATAGATATATGCATTAACATGCCTGATACTGATAACTGTCTCACCTGTAATGGACTGATGTCTGTGCGGCATGCCAGAGGTACCTGTATAGGGGTGGCACAGCGGTTTGAACATTATCCATGACTGTATGACAGCTACAGGGTGCACTGTGCATGTTAACACATTTGCCTGTACAATAGCATATAGTATGCACATGTGCACATACACAAGGTACCAAACTATAGTATGCAGCATGTGTGTAAACATACCTTGCATATGATGTTACATTACATATTGTACAGTGACATATGCAACTAAATGGGATATGATAGTCATATGTGCATTAGTGACTTACCAGGCAACTCCAGGCTCAGTGGTTGGGAGACACCCACCTCCACGATGGCAGCTACTGTTTGTGGTTGCTGTTCTGAGGGGGTCCCCAGACTGGCCAGTAGCTCCTCGGTGCGTGTGAGTGGGGGCTGGGTTGATGGCCCACCACCTGTTCCACCTTGTTCCCTGGCGATTGCATTGGCATGCTGTTTTGCATGTCGTATCAGATCCATGCAGTGTCTGCGCACCTGCTGGTAGGTGCAGTTATGGCCACCCATATCATTAACCCTCCTGCGTAGTTCCTGCCACAGGTCGTCACTCTGCTGGGCATGCTGTGGCACATGGCTGAACAACACCTCATAGTTATCATGGAGGTACGGGATGAGGGCATCATCCTCCTGGTGGCTATACACTTGCAGGTGTGAACGAGGCATTATCTTGAAGACATAATAATGGAGACAGGTCACAGTATCACAGAGATGTACAGAGATACAACTGCACATACATTTGTATTAAATCTAGTACATATGAACAGTTATCTTTGCAAATTGTCATGACACTGACATGACTGACATGTTTGTCTCACACACTTGTAACACCCGTTGTGCATTGGATATCATCACCATATATGTGTGTCACCTCATTACATTGCTCATACTCGATGTGAATGCTGTCTTGATGTGGGCATGTCTGTTTGCCTGTACTGGTGTTCTTACCTATCAGCACATGCCTGGATGTGTCCACAGTAATGCTGTTGACCTTGATGCTGTGTATATGTCACATATCAACACATACACTGCCTTAACGGACATGAGCAGTGACAATGCACACATGCGCATGGAAACCATTACATGCATGTGTTTTGCCATATACATCTACACTGCAATGTACAGCAGTTCAACATCCTGCCACGTATCACCTGTGTTGCACATGTGATACACATGGGACAATGGCTAGCCGGACGTTATTCGCAGGGATGGTTATCAACCATGGCATGTACGGGAAAGGTTTTCTAGCTGTATCCAACAGCCATTTTGCCACTGCCAGGTGCATCAGTGCCACATTACTGATCCAGACAGTTAATGATACATCTACCATGCGGTCATCACACCATATTTGACAGAGATGACATGTGCAGCTTTGATGGACATGGTTGCATGGTATGGCAGGAGTATGTAACATGTATGGCACACGGATCTGTCCAGCATGTGGTGATCATTGTAGTAGGATGGTGGCTGCCCATGATGTATGTCTTTCAGATCAGGATATGTACGTGTAGCATGTCCAACATCACAGTGTAGCACATGTCTTTATGCAAGGTAGCCAGCATGCTGCATAGTGGAGGTGAGGATTGCGAAGGCTGGTATCGCCCATC
The DNA here is from genome assembly GCF_019279795.1 of Protopterus annectens. NCBI lineage: Eukaryota > Metazoa > Chordata > Ceratodontiformes > Protopteridae > Protopterus > Protopterus annectens. The sequence continues at coordinate 1,582,557,312 of NC_056735.1, forward strand.
CACGCATGGTAAATACCTCTGAAAGGTGATATGTGATCCGATATTGGTCACCCAAGTGCTGAGTATGCCTGTCCAATGATCTCCATGCTCATGGATGGCACCCTGTCATGACATGGGTGCCTTGTATGACTACCTAATAGGCCTGGAGACGTCACCAGCTCAGGGAGGTGAACTGCACAGCACCATCCCTTACACACAGTGTCCATAATGTTGACCACTGCCTATGTGGTAGTTAATGGGTACAGGGTTATTCACCTAGTGGTGACAATGCTATTATCGGCTGTCAGATTGTGCACATATGTCACGCACCTCACCCACAAAGCCCATTCTGTATGTTGTCCACAACACTGAGACAGCTATTGCTCCTAGGTCATGGCCATTCACATCTTTACATACGCAGATGCCTCCCATTTGTCTGTGTGGTATGGGCTACAATGAGGGGAAAGTACAAAACATTAAATCTGTTTTACTGTAGCTGCCACTGGTGTGATATGCACATGTTACTCAGACACCTTTTGCAGTGTTGCTTCTGTCAACAGGCCACTGGTAGACCACTTCTGTGACATACGAAGGTACATCTAGTATACTCAGTGTAGCTGGAACACAGTATGGGTGATGTCCTATGACCTGTCACATGTATGCTATGTAGTGTGAAATCATCCGTACTGTCATCTACATCTCTTCTGCTAACATCTATGTTGATAAAGGTTCATGGACCTGCAGACCATACTCAGCAGGGTAATAGTGCAGTTCCTCCAATTATGACTGGCGTCTCCGCTTGTGGGTTGCAGTGGGTTTATATTATCCAACACCCTATCTGTATTGCATATTCATGCTCAGCACTTGTTCAGAACATGTAAGCACTTCATGAGGTACTTATTACTACAGCACACATTCCAACTCATTTCTTACAGGTACACTGTCTGTCCTTGCATTTCCAGCTTGCTTACAGTACAACAGCTGTTGTACACACATAACTCACATATCTTGTGAGACATGGTTGAATATACAGGCATGTCCAAGTGTCATTTATCAGTGTTATTGCCTGTCTATATGATGAATATGGCAATCATGAGGCAATAGAGCAATTGTCTCATGTACACAGTCAATGCTCACCTCCCAACATATGACACTACAGCCTGTGGGAGATGCACATATGTAGCCATGCCAGGGGTAATGCTCTCACCAACCCAGACTAAACCTGACATTCATGTGGGGACATTTAACATTTGCAAACACACCCCACTCATCACATAGTCTCACTAGATCTCCACCACCACAGGCCACATATAGTATGACTACAACATTTGCAGAACCTCTCCATACTCTGTGTAGGCAACAGAGGCAGCCCCCATCACCAAACACAACACCAATTACTTATAGCCCACAGACTCATGTGTGCACATCAACTACAGCCAATAGGGTGTCATAACCTACACAACACACCAGTCATAGGTGACTCTGTAGGCGGTCACAATGATGTCCCACTCAGCAGGCTACACAAGGCGATAGTCACTTACATCTGGCTGTCGGGTTACAGGATCCACAACATAACCTATGCACCCATGCCACACCTCACCAGGTATGATTTGATTGTCATTCTCCATGTTAGTGTGACTGCCCTGAGATGTAACTTCCTGGACTACATGTACAGGGACATGCAATAGCTCTCCGGTCTTGTAGCCCAGAAGGTATCGCCCAAGCCCTGAGAATCATTCTGCATTCATCCAGACTGATACCATTGTACAATGACTGAATGTTTCACTTCAACAGTTGTCTATGCATCTGCTGTCATTCCACAGGCATCCAGTATCTGTCTGCTTTGAATGACATGGTCAACAAAACACCATGCTTTGGCAAAGATAACCTGCACCTGTCAGCCCTGGGAGTACAGATAACATGTAAGGCTCTTGCTGCTCCTATACTGCCTGTCTTGGACAGTTTTCAATAACATTCACCATTCAGAACAGGAACAGGCAAGCAAAACCTGGGGTACTGTTACTCAATGCTTGACATCTTCATCTCTAATGCACACAGGCGAGGCACTCCTTATAATGGACCACTTCGATATCTCTGCAGTGACTGGGACCTGCCTCTAGGCTCCAGAGAGCACTGACAGGTTACACACAGACCACACCTTTCAGTCATGTAACCAGGACCGGAACACCCACGGTGGAGGTGTGTCCATATTTCACAAGGATGTACACACCTCCAGGCTGGTTCCTTAGCACAATGCATCAGAGGTGATCCACGTGCAACTAACTGTGGCCAGAACTGCTATACACATTGTAACTTGCTACGGATTCAACAACATACCCCACGGTTACTGGCCCTCATTTCTTGGTGTACTGGACAGTAGGGTTCAGACAGGTACTACTGATGTGAGACTGACACTACCCCACACTTAACTGGGATGCCTACTCATGTACCGACACATTAGGCCAACGGTTTCTGGGATTCATAACCTCCACTTGGCTGGATCAACCCATACACACCACCACCAAGACCAACAATATCCTAGACATGGACATTACCAACATGTGACTGGTGTTCCACACATGGGGTTATCCCCTCATTGGTAGTTTCTGAACATATGCTAATCACCCTTGATATCCACATCCCGGCACCACACCCTTCACGGAATACACAGTAGAAGATTTCTACAACATCTACATCAGACGTCTTATGACAGCAGTAGTAAACGTCATGACACCCGTGCAGATGGACAATGCACTTACAAATGCTGAAACATACACCAGTGCACTTCATTAGCACTTACACGACTGCATGGATCATGCTATCCAAAACAGAGCAATGATGGTACCCACCAGATAATGGATGCAACTCTGGGGGTCCGGTTCCATGCACATAATGTACAACAGAAGGTGGTGGCTGTTGCAAAGTGGTGTACAATCCCATGGGTGGGGTAGCTCACTGGTCAGCCTCAGTAGGAATCCAGGATCCCTTATCACATCCTCCAAAGCTAGCTACGTAAACATTACTGCAACACATTCCAAGGACTACCACAAAGCATTATGGAGGTATGTCAGTACTCAATGGCAATACCCACATCTGCTCTGACATACGACAGTTAGGCAGGAACATTACAGACCGACTGCTATTGGCAATATCCTGGCAGATAGGTTCAATGGTAACTTTACACCCTCTCACTCCCTACAGGGCCAAAATCCATACAGGAGCAATGCAGAGTCCCTGCGGTCACAACTACACAGTTTCAACCTGCACTCTCTAAGGTCTAGAACACAGAATCCATGTGACCGTCCAACATCCCAGGCTGTGATTTACACAAACCTCAGAATGATATGGCTCCCCACTTGACCACCAGATTCAGTAATACCCTTGTATCAGACATTGTGGCCCCTGAATGGTGCACAGCAACAGTCATCACACTCCACACAGGTGGCACCACAATGAACCACAGGGATTATTGCCCTATACACCTGACTGGACTGTTCTGCAAGGCTATGGGGCACATCATCATGGAAGTCATTCACAGAGACATCGGTGGCCTCCAGACCTTTGATGCCACCCAAGCTGGACTTGTTAGGGCCAGACCATGGCTCCTACACCTGGTGGACTCCTTTGATACAGTTACCAGGGTAGCTGATGAGGGTAAGGGGGTCCACAAAGCCTACATTGTCCTCTCATTGGCTTTCAGCACAGTTCTCCATTCTGGTATTGACAACATACACATCCACCTGCACATCGACCCCTAAGTCTCGGGATGTTATGCAAAGTGGCTCACGGACAGGACCCACACAATGAGGGTAGCATACCATGGTACCTACAGTAATTCAGTTACACTTGGCGTACCACAGTCCTCGGTCATAGGGCCCCTCATGTTCGGTATATGTTTCCCTGAGGTACAGGATAGCACAGAGGGACTTTCCCTGAATAGGTTTCCAGACGACTGCAAACAAGGAGCCATGATTGATCCACCAGCTGATCCAGACACCCTCCATATGGGTGTCACTGTGACAGATACCTGATGTCAATAACATGGCCTCAAGCTGCATAACACAAGGTGCATATACATCCCCTTTGGATTACACCAATCACCCACTGACTGTCACATAGGTGGTAGTCCCCTACATACATGTGACATTATACGGGATCTTAGTACACACATATATAGCACCCACTCCTTTGATAACCATATTGCCAATGTGGCGTGGATATCCTTCTACGTGGCCACCCTTATCTGTAATGGGTTTGTAGCTGGAACAAAGGCACCCATTGTACCTCTATACTCCTGACGTATGACACACGTTCAGGGGTACAACACCCCTTTTGGGGTGTACCTTATGGAACAGCAACGCCTTTACATACCACAGCATTAACATACCATGAGGATTATTGACCTCCGAAGGATGACGTATGCGGCACAACTATGGACACCACGACTGTATACATTTGCATACTGCATACTCAGGGGTGACCCCTTCTGAACATACAGTGCCCATGTCCACAACAATATTTATGGCTATACTCCACATAAGCAACATAAGCAAAGGCCACTGAGAGTAACATGCTCATGGATATGTGCACAAATGCAACAATGAGTGGGACATGCTTGAGGGATACATTCCTAAACCAGACACTCACCATGCTTTGGAACATGATTCCTATGTACATCAAGCAGGGACACTCACTAGCACTCTTCATGAGATACCTCGATGGGTGGATGGGAGACACACATGTACACCAGGGATCACTGCAGTGGCTGTACTGTACACAGGTGCAGGTAACACATGGCTCTGCTGTTCACAGACAGGACACTACCCTAGGGAGGTGCTGCCGGTGAAAACACTGTCGTTGGGCTTACACATGGACTTGGCCAGACAGCATAGTACCTCACTATGAACCTGTGAAGCTATTACATGTCCTTTGTGCATGGATAATTGAGTAGCTCTTCCATTTCAGTTAGCTATCATGCTGTTACAGTGTTCCATGACTACAAGCCATATGTATCCTGTTATTGTGTATTCTACATGCCAATAAATGATACCCTTTGTTTGCATGATATAACAGTTATGCTGTGTAAAATATCTGACATATCTACCTACAATACTGTACATTACACATATTTTAAACATTATCCCATAATGCAAAGCATACTTGCACAGCAGGACCACCCTAGGCATGTTATTCTCATTATATGCCCTTACACATGCCTACTGTGACAGTATATCGACATATACTATCCCCTGCTATGGCACGTACATGTTGGACAAACCCTACCACTGATGGCAGGTGGTGTGGAATTGTTGTGTTTAAAGCCTTCATGTAGCATCCCTTGTGGTGTATGAGATGTTTACCTTGTGGCCCACAGCAGGACACACAATTTCTACAAGCATTACTATGCTCAACAAGACATCACTACATAATACCTTTTCCCACGTTATGCATTGCGTACACTTTAATTACTACAAAACAGGCTCTACATACACTGACATACTGAGTGTTCTACATACCTTGTTTCCGAGTCTTCATAAAATATCTCTCTTACACCTTTACTGTTTAAATGGTTCTATGGTATGAGCTTACGGTTTGAATGTATGGCAAGGCATCCTTATATATGTTGATACCTGTAACATGTGGTATCCTGCCGCCAATTGGTGTTCCTGAGTAAATTATTACATGCACATCAGCTGTGCCACTACTCCAGTCACAAATTACGTGGCAACAGTGGGGTATAATTGAATTCTTCACTTGGGCGTTGCCCGTTTGCTCTAGCTTCAGGGTGACGGCCTGTATGTGTTTTGTTGTGAGGAATTGCAACTGCTATTTGGAGAGACACGGATATTTTGAATTTATGTCCCCTGTGGATTGTGTGTGATGGCTAGAGTATGTGGTTCTACATATGAGTGTACCTGTCATCTCAACCGTCTGATAAGGGACTACTGTAAACAAAACCTGTAACATCACCATCTGTTCCATTATACAACAGCTACGATTTCACATGGCGCCATTACAAATGTGTCTCTCACAAGGTATGTTAACGGTTCTGCAGATGTAATTGAGTGAGTGGATGTTTATGATGTTATTACAGTCTGTATTGCAATTGTTTCGGATGTGGGGAAGATGTAGGTGGGTCTACATAGCATATACAGGTTTGTGGGGACTGCATTTCTACATATTCCATATATGTGTGTGAGCTCCTTCCCTAATTGAAGACCTATCATTTAGTAGACTGAGAAACTATGGTTGTTATGGGCTTATACATTAAGCCATTGTTAGTTGGTTTCTTTATAGCATGCAGGTGAGGTTGATACTTCAATACCTCTGGAAATACATTGATATGTAAGGGAATGTTACTAAATGACAGCTGTCTTGTGTATTTCTGTCACAGATATTTGCACTCATTGCAGTTGTGTTGGTGACTGAACCTCTTTGGCATGGGTTGCCATCTTTTCAAATGGCCATATTGGGACATTTGCAGGACACACATCGGTGTTTCCAAGCCGACACATACCCATGGTCAGTACACAGGATAGAACATACTTTTATCCTGAATACATACTTATTCTTGAAGCACTTTAGCTACTTATCATGTTTCATGTAACATTTACGTATTTTAGATACAGGCATAACTAAATGCAACTATTACATAATATATGGGACATAATTATGTCCTACAATCTCGGAAATTTGCCCTTTTAAATTTTTTTGTCAGGACACAACTGCCCAGAGAGGGGCTGTCCCACTTAAAGTGGGACAGGTGGTAACCGTATGCCTATGGCCAGCTATGACCACACCTACCGTACTGATCTACCTCCGAGTTAGAACTAACAGACACATGATGCAAACACACACACACACACACACACACACACACACACACACACACACACACACACACACACACACACACATTACAGTTCCACAGAAATGCACATGGTACCCTCAACACATACATACACAAACTACAGCAATCACATAGAGTTGAACACAGTACCTACCTGGACCGCAGCACCGGCAGCGATAACTACATGTCCCTTAACATCGTGGTAATATTACTCTCGGTTCTAGTGTTCCGGTACTGTGGTCTTTCGGTCTTTCAGCCTCATGATTACACGTGTCGGTATGTGACACATGCGATAGTTGGCAGTATCCTATTTATTTGTACCTCCATGGCTGTGTACATGTTGTTGACCTATCTATATATTTGCAGATATAGGTGAATACGTATATATCAACTTATATCTCTCTATCACCCTTTATATATATATATATATATATATATATATATATATATATATATATATAGAGAGAGAGAGAGTGAGTGAGCAGGAGAACACACCTTTCGTTGTGTACATGTCGGTGTATACTGTTTCCTGGACTCTGCACGTTTGTGTTTTAACCTGTCACAATACACACCTGCTGTTGGTACATCTCGGGTAGCTTAGTGTTAGGTGATTTTGTACATGATTGTGTGTTCTACTCCTGGCAGTGGCCGTTCTACCCTTCAGAGCAGGCACTATTAGTACAGGGGTGAATAATGCTAGTTTCACCTGTTCTGGACATCGTTGACCATGATCTGCACGATATTCAGAAAAGCTTAGCCCTGTTTCGCGCATATCCATATATTCATGTTTAAATGACGCTTACCAGCACTTGCCAATGCATAATCCCACTGACATGTGCTAAACCTGATCTGATGACCTGCATCCAACATCCATTATTCATGCCCTCGGGATTACGTAACGTCCCTTGCAGGACGTGGGACCAGGAACATGCATGACAGTCAGTGCATTTACCACTTGGGCATCTGGGATTTGTACACGTGTTATGGTGTTTTGTATGTGGACTGTACTACGGCTGTTACTCCATACTGCAATCAAATGTATATGGATGAGACCTATTAATGGTATGCCCAAGTGATGTTTAATGGATGTGCTCCAGCATTGGTAATGTATGTCACAGTGAGCCACACAAAATAATGTGCAACACCTTCACACAAACATAGGTTGAGCATGCTGGGGTGACAGATACCTGTCATGGGTACTCCCCATGCTTTGCCACTACATCTCTGATTACATTATATGGAGCCCCTCATTAACACACCAGGTAAATCATGCAGAGTGTGTGGGGAACAGTGATTACACACATGGATCCCGCAATTGCCTCTGCTCCACTGAGGGACAGTTGATTAATCGATGTGGTGGTGACAGCAGACACTGTTTGCCTCGGTTGATGATTGGCCTCTGACAATTGGGTGTGTACCTACCGATGTACCTAGGAACCTATACATACAGTATCAACATATGCTGTTAGGTGCGTGCACTGTTCAGGTGTTAACATTCCTTGTTCCTATAGCTGTTGTATGTGCAATGGTTGAGGGCTGCCTATGTAGGATTCACACAGTAGGCCACCTATACATTACACGTTACAGGTGGCCGCGTGTGTGTGCCATCCAGTTTACTGTGTGTGCAGGTGGAGAAGTGTGTCAGTCCGTAGGGGCCTACACTGTCAGTGTATGTGCTATACCTTCCCTCTTTGCCAAGGCATGGGCATATTGGGCTCACCTCCGTCTGCCTTCTGGGGCTGGCACAGGGTGTTTGTGGTCTGGATCCCTCTGTGCCTGTGATGGCCTTGGCAATTGTGGTGGGCTGTGAGGGCCTTCACCATTATGTCCCTGTTGCAGCTGTTTCCTCAGGATCATATTATGTAGCATGGCACATACTAAGAAGATGTGGGCACACATGCCTGGAGATTACAGCAAGGCTCCACCAGATATAGCCAAGCAATAGAACCATGATTTCAGCATCCCAAACACATGCTCTATGATGATTCTTGTTTGTGCGTGTGCCTCATTATGGCGTTCTTGCATGGGTGTGTGTGCATTTCTGATGGGAGTCATCATCCACAGCTCCAGTGCATAGCCAGCATCCCCCACAAGGTGGCCATGTGGAATGTCCCCCCTGACAAATACCTGATACAGCTGTGAGGCATGCCAGATGTGGGAGTCATGGTAGCTTCCAGGGCTGCCGTTACATACATCCATAATAATGCCCTGAGCATTGCACACAACCTGGCAGTTGATGAAGTGGTATCTCTTGCGGTTTATGTAGTGCCTACCATGCTCACTGAGTGGTGACTTGATATGTATGTGCGTGCAGTCTATCGCAACCAGTACCTTCGGGTAGTGTGCCACCTGGTGGAAAAGACGCATATTGCTGACCAACTCCTCCTGAGTTCGGGGGAAGTATATATGCTCATTGGCATGTGGTAACATAGCATCCAGGAACTGGTGTAGTACCCTGGATGCTGATGCCTGTGAGATCCCTATTATATCTCCAGTTGGCCATTGAAAGGTACCTGTGGCTAGTATTCACAAGCTTACACATACCTTCGTGTCCACTGGGATGGGTTCCCCTCTGTTGTTTCTGGATCTCAGGCGTGGCCGGCACAGCTTGACTATTTGCTGTAAGATATCCCTGTCCACCCTGTAATGCTCTTCTATCTCCAGATCATGTAGCCCCTGGTAGGTTACCCTTGGTCTGAACACTCTTCTCCTCCTCCAGAACCTGCGGTGGTTGTCAGCATCATCCTCCATAACACCTTCAGTCTCTAACACATGGTGATGAATCACAGCTATGCAGTTCCCAACATGTACATTGTAAAAGTTCCCCGTCTGTTTACACTGATGCTGCAGTATTTGGGAATACACAGGTGTGTGTGAGGTGCCTTCACACTTTATACTATTGTGCTGTGAACACTGATGATGTCATAGGGTGTGTATGTACCATCGGAGCTACAGGGTATCTTATGTGTTTTACTACAGGTACTGCTATTGTGGTGCCTTTGGTGTTGAATTACATTTGGCTGCCGTGGATTACCTCTTGCCCTTCCCTTAACATTTCTTAACATTTCCCCTCCCATTTTCTGGCATGCATCCAGCAGCCTGCTTTCATTTGTACTTTCCTAAACCTGGCTTATCTTACAACATGTTCTATGGCCGATCTACTGCAGGTTTGCTTTGCTCTGCTATGACAGTATTCTTTTCTTTGCAATCCGACACCTCCCTTATCCTGTTCTGCAGGTTGCTGCAAGCAGACTTGTTAGCTGCCATCGATTGCCCACTGTGAGTTAATAGGTGTTAATTGCTCAGTTGTACTCCAATTACCCTACTGCAGCATTTCCTTATTTTCTTCCCTAACCTTCCTGTTTGAGCTATGGTGCGCAGCGCGTGCGTCCGCTTACCGGGTTTCGGGCACGTTTTCATCTGCGTACACATGCACTTTTGGGCACCATATGTGCTCTTAGCTAAACTATACTATACCTACATCCCCACCCCTATGCTGCGGCTTTGCTTAGCAATGGGCAGGCCGGATTTGCATTGCTCCAATGTGCTTACAGCTACAGTGGCAAACCCTACTGCTGATGTCATGTATACCTCCAAACCACTCCTCGGTGTTGTAGCGCTGCGCCGTATGGTACATCCTTAGTCCGGCGGGACGTTTGTGATTCACTATTACTTGCCTCAATTGCATTGCATTGACTACTAATTCATAGTTACCGTGCCGAACACTGTCACAGACCCTTAGCAACCCTTGCAGCTTGGTTGTGGTGCACCATGCATACCATTGAGTATTATGGTGAAATCATGATTTGTATTACATTGCGATTTTATGACATTTGTGTATATTTTCCTTGTGTTCATGTTTGCGCACACATGCCCTGCGGTTGTACTTTGCATTACTGTGGACATGACATTAAATGTTGTTTTTTAGGTGTTGTGCATCATTTCTTATGCCATTGGCATATGTTAACTTAGTAATACATGAGTCTGGACCGCTTTCATAGCTCCGATGTTCTGTTTGGCAAAATGTAAACCATTTTTTGTGGTTTACATTTCTGTGGGCTTACGCTATGCCTGCACCACTTCATGAATCCCTATGTATCTTCATTTGCATGGTGCAGTACTGCGCATGGGGTGATTAGCATACCTGTGCCGAGGGCTGTGCAGATATGGCATACGCTGGTAGTGCACATGGAATTGGATAGTACCTGAATCGCTCGGCGGCCATATTTGGCATTATACCACCTACGCTACGCCTGCGCCTGGTGCAAGCTTCATGAATCCCAGAGATTGTTTCTCCAACTGATCTAAATCAGGGCAGAGTGTAGAGGAATTATGACTTTTAGTTTGGCCTGGCTGACATACCCTTAGTTATTAATTTGACCGGACAGGATAATTTCTTCATTATTATTGCCACATGGAAAACAAAGAATAAGAATTGATCTATAAACATACAAAGAGTTCAGATGAATTTAACAATCTGGTTTGGGGTGCTGGCTATACTATAAATTGTTATCAAAAATTACTACATGAAGAAGCACCCTTGCCTGTGAATGCTTGCATTTTGCTTTTTATCGATTTAATAATGTAGCCTTCTTGTTTTCCATAAGCCAGATGTAGAATTGTTGTGGATTTTCTTTTAATCAAAGCAGACAATGATACACTTCTTACAATGCAATGGTTTACATTTATTTCTTTAAGCGTATTTACAGTTCAAGGACAGGAAATATTTCCAAGGGCCTTGTCCAGATTTAAGTATGCTGTGTGAATCATATTTTCTCTGTAGCTTTTTTAACTTTCCACAAGAACTTTAATAAATTAAGTAGATATGATCTCCTGCTGAAACCAATAAGATCAATAAGATTTTTTATATATATATATATATATATATATATATATATATATATATATATATATATATATATATATATGTATACACATAGAGAGAGAGAGAGAAAGAGAGCTTATGAAAGCAAATGTTATATGTTTCATTGTTTTGTAAATGAGGATTAGTAGAATGATGGGTCTATAGTTTGTTGGATGCAAACTCATACCCCTTTATGAAATAGCATAATGATAGCCCCTTTCATACCTCAAAAGGTACCGTGCAACTATGAATAAGTTAAAAACGTTAGGGCTGATTCTGGACTGTGATATTTGGCACTGTTCATTAAGCATCCCTGTATGTTGTCAAGACCTGAAAATGTATTATTTTAAATTTTAGAAACTTTATTTTAGATCTTGAGGTAGGAAGAGACTTGGGAATATGTTGAAATCAAGAGAAATTCAATAACTGTTACTGGAGTGAAGCTGAACTTTTAGACTTTTGCTGATCTTTTTAATAGCATCTTTAAGGTGGAGTGCTCATCCTTGATTGTCTTCTCTGCATTGGCTGGGATGAGCTTACCCCTGTGGTAGGGTTGCCACCTTTCATTATGGCTAAACCCAGTCTAAGGCCACATCCCTCACATCACAAGTAACCCTGCCCATTCCCGCCCACTCTCCCATCCACATTTCACTCATTTTGTGACGCCACTACAATATCAGTTGGTGGGGAATGCCTTCTTTTTCCATTCCTAATTCCTGCTTTCAGCCAATTTACTATGCTTTTCTGTAAAACAGTATAGTAAATCAGCCAATTTAACAAACTCAAACAGTCTGTTTCTTTTTTTGAAATAGAATACTGGAGTTGGTACAGTGTTTTCTGGACCACCAAAGAATCAATTTGATTTCCGGATAGTCTGGAAAAAAATGGATAGGTGGCAACCATACCCTGTGGTGCTATGTGGAGTAATTCATGTAACATTAATGCTGTATGAACATCAGGTTGACTCAGGATTTTCATAACTGTTTAGACTGCTCTCTCTTAAGCTTCAAGTTATTGACGATATGTAGAAACTGACAAAGAATGAGTACAACCGCAGTCATAAGCAAACTGATGGAATTTGATTAACATGAATTGTGTACCAGTGTTTTAAATCAGTTTAGTGGTTATTTCATATCATGTGATTATCTTGAATCTTACTTGCTTATTGACTATTATAAAATAGTAGCTTGTCAACATTCAAAATGTGCATGCTAATTGGTCAACTCAACCAGAGTGCCTGTTGTAAATCGAGCATATTACAATAGAAAAAAGTCCGGTTTCCCAGACTTTCTTCTATTAATATATGCTAAGGCTTTGCAGTTTTCTTGAGCTAAGAGGTTAAGTGGAGCAAACAGAGAGCAGAGAAAATACAAGAAAAATCAGGTACATTATGTGAAACTAAAGAAATGTACCTGATTCCTTGTATTTTTGCACTGTCTCTCTTGTACCTCGAAACTGTCCAGATTTCATAATTTTTTTTTCAAAAAATAAGCAAGAGATCTCCCTTTCTCTGCTGCTTGCTTCCAAAGCACTAATGTAGTGTGTAGGTACGGGAACATAAGTCCCATACGCATGCACAGTAAATCAATAAAGCAGCAGAAAATGAAAACAATGCAGAAGAACACCATGGCGCTGTTATACAAAGACATTATTTAAGAAAATTAAGTAATTTCTTTTTTAAATAATGTCATTGTGTAATAGTAATAAGTGATATGTGGGTGTGCTATGTTCAAGATTTACCCATGGTTGTCTTCGCCCTCTTGATTAAACCACACCAATCATAGGTAAATCTTCAATATACCTAACCTGCTCATCTTTTATTCTTATAGTAATAGTCTTTACATGTAATGCCACTAAGACATGACAATTATAGCAGACTGCTGTTAAGTAGCTTTTGTCCTCAAATTTAAAAAATTCAATAGCTATTATTTGCCAAGAACCTTGTGGTAATGATGCTATAAAGAATGGCTATCTTCTTTGAGATAGTTTATGGACAGCAAAGAATTAAAACTTTGACTTGGGATTTGTAATGCTGAAATTTGTGTTTGGTCAGCATACTGACATGTTGTTTCTTTCACAGCATCTCATGAGACATTGGTGAACTTTATGCATTTGTCTCAGCACTTTGACAAGCTGCAATGTGAGTACTACTATTCTTTCTTGGTACAGTCATAATCCATATGTTCTGACAGTTGTGCTTTGACTGTATAGCATTTATTTACTAGATGTTTGACTATGTCCAGCAAATAGGTCATCCAACTCAAACATATTTAATAGCAGCTTATAACACATGGTCAGGTTTTGTGGATTACTTTCAATTTTCTGGTGTTGTGGTATTAACTTGCCTTGTTGCTGTAATGCTTTTCACATAACCAGCAATTTCATCTTCATTTTCAGTCTGAAGTTGCTGATAATTAACTGCTTCTCTGACATCCGGCTTGCTCTAAAATTGAACCCCTGATGCCCTACACAGTTAGGCTAAAGAAACTCCAACTCTACTCAGTTGCTTACCGCCTACTCAGAGGCGATCTGTGCCTGATGTATAAAGACATGTCCAACCCAGAATTAATGGACATGCTCCACCTCAGGAAATCCAAATCCCTTAGAGCTACATGCTCCACGGATTTAAACGTCAGCACAGAAATAAATAGGACATGCTGGAGGGACAGATTCATATCCCAGAGGCTCCCCTCACTCTGGAACAAAATCCCAATCCATGTTAGGCAGAGCCCCTCAATGACCCTCTTCAAGAGAAATCTTGATGAGTGGATGGGAGATCGTAGGTTTACCCCTGGGATCTCTTCTGTGTCCCTACTAGATAGAGGCACAGTAAACTAACCTTAAAAGGACTATCTTCTGTGACCTATTATACAGAGGCACAGTCAACTAATCTAAAAGGGTGGTGAAAGCCAAACACACTCTGGCTAGGCTTATAAATGCCCTAGGGCAGATAGCCTAGAATCAACCTATGAACTAAGTCTTGCAAGTAGCCTTTGAAATCTGTGAGGTACATTGTCTAAATCACTGGAAGTGATGAGTAGAACCGATAGCTTGTGGCAAGTCTGGAGTTAGAAATCTTCAAACTTTAAAAAGTATATGGATAATCTCTCATAGGCTTGTGAACTCCTTCATCTGTGAATATCTCTGTTCAGCTACAATTAGCGTTTTGATACAATAGTGCAATATAACACTTACTCATCAATTTGAAATTATGGCTGAACTTGGCTACACCCACTGGCACCAATTCTCACTGTTGCCATCTTAGTGGCATCATCCCAGTATTCTAGCATTGGGGCTACTTTAGCATATGTTTTAACATGCAGAAAGCTTAGACTTGAGAATCCTACCATGATCAGGGTACATCTTTCTTTGACAGGTTTGTCCTCAGATATAACACAGTAGACAGACCTGGTACAAACTTGTCCAAAAAATTAATTCTGCCTAGGATTTTTCACACAAAATAACCTCTGAGGTTGGCCATTGCTCTGAACATACTTACATTTGGTCTGATTCGATTAGCACTTATGCAGTGTACAAAATACTGAAGCTCAGTATTTCTAAACCAGCATTTGCTTGGTTTAAATATAATCCTGAATTTGTAAAGGCTCAGAGCATTGTATCCTTTTACCCCTTTCAGTAAGCCACTCATTTTATTCTGAAATATGTTGGGTGCTAAGTTTATAACAAATGGCATCCTCTTGAAACAAAGCCTTTCTATAGGTCTAAAGAAGGATGTCATGTTTTGACTATCTTTTTCTGGAGGTATTTTCCAAAAAAAATGTGAAGCATCAAGTGTGAATAACACTCTAGCACTGGTTAGTTTTGGTTTTGTTTATTCTAGCACAGGTAGAGTAAACCTTCATCACACAACAGCATCATTAAACTTCTTTAAATCAAACCACATTTTTATACTGCTGATACTATAGATATGCAACAATCAGTCAGTTCTCTCACAATTTGTATTGCACTAAGTTTTTGCAGTCCTTTTAGTTCTGTCTCTAGTTTAAAATTAATAGGGAATGACACTCATCTGGTTATGGTTAAGGTGCATGTAAGAGTATTTCACTTTAATTTAATCTTTGCCATTTCATATTTAAGCTGGCCAGCTTCATCAAATACATCCATACTGACTTCACTTGTCCTGGAACTCAGCCATATTTTGCTTGCTGCAGCTCTGCCAAGCAAATTATTTATGTATAAGCCATGTAGCACCTAAACCCAGAACTAATGTTTATACCCCTCCACTCAGACATGCCTAAAAATCTTGCAATACACTTGAGTTTGCTTATAGGGTCACCCATTTCTGTCTCTCCTTTAATGAACTGCAAATACTTCAATATATTCCATAAATAGCATGTGATATTACAGTAATATGAACCCCTGCATCAATTTTGAAGTTTATTTGAGATCCATATATAGACAGTTTTACTAGTCGCTCTGGTTCAGTATCTGACATAGTTCTTACTTTACCCGTGGAAATCCCATTCTATACAATAATGTTTATTTTCCTTTAGCCGTCATTTTGTGGTGCTATATTTTATAATTGCTTATTTAATTTCCACATAGAAAGAAGGTTTCTCAATATCTTTTTCTCTGTCTGTCAGCACAGACTACATCTTATGTTGATATTTTTGTAGATCAATTATGTTCAGTTATGTGTCTCTAAAGAATACAAATAGTCGATGTTACACAGCGAAAATACTTTCCTCATCAAATATAGTAATTTCCTATTTAACTATTTTAAATGTATGCAATAATCAATAAATTGTCTGTTTAGTAGGAATCTGCTTAACATAATATTGTCATATTGATCGAAAGCTGCAATACTGCTAATGAGAAACCATTGGTCTTGAATAAAATTAAATTGAGCATACGTTACAGGAGATGATAAGTTATGCCCTAAAAATACATTCATAGTGGATCTGTCAGTGTGTTGATTTCTTCTCCATAACTGTTGTAAACAGTCATTTATAATTGGTGAGAATAAGTTCTGAATGTCATTGTTGAATCATATCAGATCATTTATAATGAACTTCTCTAGTATGACAGATATTTCAGTACACTAAATTGTTGCAGTCCTTACTAATGCCTTGTCTTTTAGATCCCATTCATAATTTCCTTTATGAAAAAAAATGTCACTAGCATGTTTATAGATAGACTTGAGTTGAGACAATAAAATATTGTATCTGTTTATAAGGACGGCTCTTATTACATCTTCTTTAGGATATGCATATAGTTCTTTACATTTCTCATTTCTTGTTCATGCTTGCATTCTTTCATTGGACATGCAATGTGTGCTTTCAAGAAAAGCGACTCACATTGCAGATGGCATGTATCCATTCAATAAAACCAAATGGTTGGCTGGATAACAATGGCCAGTTAATTAAGTCAGAGAATGTGTGTGCGTGTGTGTGTGTGTGTGTGTGTGTGTGTGTGTGTGTGTGTGTGTGTGTGTGTGTGTGTGTGTGTGTGTGTGCACGCGTGTGGTGGTGGGGTCTGTGTGTGTGTGTGTGTGTGTGTGTGTGTGTGTGTGTGCATTTGTGCGTGTGTGCGTGTGTGCGTGTGTGCGTGTGTGTGTGTATGTGTGTGTGTGTGTGTGTGTGTGTGTGTGTGTGTGTGTGTGTCTGTGTGTGTGTGTGTGTGTGTGAGGATGTGTATGAATGTATGTTTGCATATGTGTTTGCATGTGAGCATTTGTATATGAAATGTAATTTCAGCTTCCAGCCTTAAGAACTGGATTTGAATACTTTCATTCAATGGATCATTTGCTGACATACCACTTGATTTTACTTCTAGGTGACATTTAAATGCATATTATAAGTTATTTTTCTTTCAGATACCTTTATCGCAAGAACAATTTTCTGTTTGCTTTATTTACATTGCACCTGACTTTAGATGTAATAAAGTGCTTGCTTATATCCAGTTATGACAGCAATATAGAGAGAAGCAGATTTTCTTGTCAAACAGTAAACATAATAAGTTTATATTGAATTTTCCTCCAAGATCTGATTCTTTGTCAGTGCCAAATTACTGCTGTAGACTTCATTCACAAGAAACATGCTTTTTGTACATATGTTTCATCATTTCTAAATTTACAGCTTCGTTTATGATAATTTCTTTGTAACTTTGGCAGAGTATGCTTAACAACAGTGGCCTTACAGTCTAAACAGCAATATGCTTTACAGATTTCTGTTTTATATCATTGAATATAAATGATTTTTTAAATATTTATTAAAAGTCAACTTGAAAAGGTCTTGTCAGGTAATGAATAACTGAGGTACTGTATGTACTCTTGCTGACAGATATGAGTATATTTATGTATGTTTTTATACATTTATTTACTATTTGTTGTTAACTTTAGCAAAATTGTAAAGCTAAATTGTGTGTAGTATTGCATTTGAAGTACTGTGATAGAGTGAATGCTAATGTGGTAGTCTCAATAGTTTGCATTTGTATTGTTTGAGGTTCTCTTTATGTCCTCTCTAAAATACCTCCATCTATCTTTTGTGTGCTAAACAGCATAATTGGTAATGATTTTATTTTATTTTTTTCTCTCCTCAGCTAACAGCCAAGCTTTGTCTTTTTCCTCTGCATACTGCCAATGTACTGTTAAAAGTCCTGCATACTGAATAAACAGTTTCAATGAAAATCGATCATTATACAGCTCTGTTATCTCTCACCATGCTGTATCTGTTTTTCTCTGCAAAGTATGTTGGCTTAGTTTTTTTTAAGTTTTAAAATATACTTATTTAAGGCATTATTTACTTTCTAGCAAATTGGTACACTGTGAAGCAGCTTGGCAGCAAGGACCCCTCCCCAGCCTTAAAAGAATCTGTTAGTTTTCAACAAAATGATGTCCATTAAATGCTGGACTAATTAGCCTACTTTAATACATTTCTTGCCTGATAGTACTACACAATAAAACCTTTTTTTCTTACTATTAATAGTACATAGCCTTTTACTGTTAGACTTGTTACTGATTGTTTCTGGACTGTGCTTGATTCTGGGCATGGCTCAACCCTCTCTGTTCACCCTCACTTCACTCGGGCTCACTCCATTCCCTTACCCTACCCCCATTCCCACCCACCTCTACTTTCCTTATACTTATCAAACTAAACCACATATTTCTAACTCTATACCCTATAACATGCAGCTACCTCATCCAACACACCCACAATCATTTTTTCACTTTCTCCCCTCCCACCTCACTAACCATTATTTCATCCCCCAAATAACACTGTCTCCCTGCCTGTCTCATATAACACTGTCTCCACATCACTGTATCAGTACATTTCTCGCTCTACTAAACTGCAGACACCAACCCACCCATATTTTTTACTGTTTCCCTACTATCTCACCATGCCATTTATCACCACTCTTTTGAGCAAGTCTCTTCTACTCATTACCCTCTACCTAGCCTCCCACTCCACTACCTTCATCACATCAAACATAACACACTACCCCTCTCCTACACTCCCCACTATTACATACCATACAAAACCAAATATCCATTTTCACATTTGTTCTAACCTCTACACTAACTCTAACATATTGCTCTTCCACTATAAATATGTCCGCACCCACATTGCTCCTTCCTATCCGGATTTCTTTCATCTACTAATATCCAACTCCAAACTCTCTCCTTCTACACTAACTAACAGACATCAAACTCCGGGCTGACATACATGCTAACCCAGGACCCACACAGCTACTCCCACCCCTCCCAATAACACCCACCACACCAGCTAATACTACCTTTCACCTTCTTCCCCTAAAAAATTCAAAATCAGACTTAGTCATAACTAATTTTACCCTCAGAAGTATCACAAAAATATAGTGAATTTCATGCAGCCCTAACTACATATACTCCCGATATAGTGATTATTACAGAGACATGACTAAAACCCCACAGTAAAGATGAGAAAATACTTACTAGTGGATATAATGTTAATAGACAAGATAGGCTGAATAAGCATGGTGGAGGCATTGCCATCATCTATAAAAATGTCCTCAAAATTGAAAAATTAATCTGTACTCCTCCAGATCTATCAGAAGCAAAAATTATAAGTAAATCCACATAAAACCATCATAATTATTGCCTCCTACCTACCACCAGGAAATAATCTACCTACCATTGAAAGTGTTCTATCTTGGGCATCCACTACTTTTAACCAAGAAACTATACTGCTAGGTGATTTCAACTTGGACTGGCTATCCTGCTCATCTGACAACCCCTCCAATTTTATCAATTTATTCAATTTCACCCAAACTATAAACTTTCCCACTAAAATTGATAAACACACTAAGAAATAATCTATTGTAGACTGGATACTAATCAATAATTAGTAACAATAATCAATAAGCCCAACTTTGCCCACCAGGCTAGGTGCCTCTTTGAGTTTCTCAGTGATCACTCCCTTATTTTTCTTCTGAGGAAATGCATTAACTCCCCCTGTAATGTCATTTCTGCAAACTCATATGCAACAAAAGAAAATTTCTCCCTACCATCTTAAATTCACTCAAAACTGAAACTGGTCACCTCTAAAATCACTCCACCTAGACCAAGCTTTACAACATTTTAATACTACTGTCCTCAACATCTTCAATAGGCTTGCTCCAGCAAGAAAAATTCACTTTAAAGCCAAAAAACTACCTTGGATAACCAAATATGCTAAATCTCTTATTAAACAAAGGGCTAGAACCTTGACTGCTTATCAAACCTCCAAAACATCAGAAAACCTCAACTCTTACAAACAACTAAGAAACATAACTAAGAAGCAAATATTATCTGACAAAAAAAATCTTGTTTTAACTTGTCAGCAAAAACACATAAATACACAAAAAATTTGGCAAAGCTTTAACTACCTCCTCAACCCTAGCAAAACTTCTACTCCTGCACCATCAACAACAAATAGCACTGAATGTATAGCATCCCAATTTAACTCTCATTTCATCACAACTATCCACTTTTAAGCAACAAATCTAACCAACCCATTACAGTGCCTACTTCTACGTACTCTAAACCCAACTACTTCTATTTTAAACCTATACAAACCTCTTATATCAAAAAATCCTGTCAAAACTAAAACCTACCTGTCTAAAAGCTGACCAACTCCCTAATGACTTCTTAAAAACTACTCCTAGCTCCATCACCTCTCCCATAGCTTTCCTAATCAATCATTCCATTTCAGAGCAATATGTCCCCATACTATGAAAAATATCCCATATCATTCCCCTCCACAAGGGAGGGCCATCTAAAGGTCTTTCTAATTATTGGCCCATTGCCATTCTCTCACCTCTAGCCAATCTTTTAGAGAAATATATCCATAAGCAGCTCCTAGACCTCCTCACTACAAATAACCTCTTATCTAGTTCAAAGCATGACTTCCTTCCAAAGCACAGTACCTCCACAGCCCTCATACGTTTCACTAACTACATCAACCTCCTCAAAAACAATGGACAACTAGTCTCTACTATATTCCTTGATATGTCCAAAACTTTTGATATGGTATTACTCAAAATGTCAGACTAGCCACAGCCAGATCCCCACCCCCTATCTACTCTTCTCTACTGTTCTCAACTTTTCACTAACCTGCACAAGTCTGATTTGCATCTACTTGATTCCTGCTATAACAAAATAGCAAAATTTGCTGCTAATATACCCAACAGAACCCATCATTGCCTTGTTCTTCAAAAATTACACTGGCTTGAATTTCCCAATCTGTTATTGCTCAATCAGCTCACCACTGCCCACTCCATTATCCACAAACCTAAAAACTGTCCTGCATTCTCCAACTTAGTGCAAATAAATACCAACACCAGGACCCTTAGATCATCCAATAAACTTATACTCAAGGTTACAAAGTCCCATAATTACTTTGGTGACTCTCTCTTCTTCTTCACAGTAGTCAAACAGTGGAATCTACTACCCCAGAACATCTTAAAAACACAGATCATCATAGCGTCAAAAAACTCCTAAAGGAATACCTTACTCAACAATGGCTATGCTCCTGTAATACTCCTGAATAGTTTCTCCTGACTTCTATTCAAATGTTTTCTATTCTGCTATCTTCTTGTCTTCACATTTCAAACACATAGAAAGTGGGGGAGCGATACACCAACAATTGACTATGTCAGGGGATGTATTAGTGGGCACATTCCCTTGTGGCCATTGTGATTCATGTAAACAAGTTAACAAAAGTAAGGAATTTACAAGTCGTAATACCAGTAAGGTGTATCAATGCAGAATATTTGGTAACTGTAGCAGCAGTTGGGTGGTCTATCTGGCAACTTGTCGGTGTCAAGCTTTTTATGTAGGCCAAACTTCTAGACCACTCAGAACACGCATCAACGAACACAGATCAGACATCAAAACTAGGAAGGAAACTAATGCTTTATATAGGCACAATCTGAAACATCCTGATGCACAATTTTCTTTTATAATTATAGATAGAATTCTGGGGGACCGTAGTAATCCCCAGCGATGGCATAAAATACTTACTCATAAGGAACAACATTGGATCATTACATTGGGCACCCTATTCCCTCCAGGACTAAATGACCATTTATAAATTTGAGGACTTAGGTTGGTACAATTTATGTTTTATGTTTTTAAACATATTGATTTGTATATCTTATTTACATCATGAATGATTATGAATATTGGTTTATAGTTATCTGTTTGCCTCTATCTCTCATATTTTTTCATAGTCTTCTTAATGTGTCATATAGGGTCCGATGGAGGAGAGCAAAAGGCATATGGATATACCAGATGCGATCATAGCAGAAGGAATTATATTGGAAAACTGGAATAAGCACGGATTTTCAAATTCGGCCATATCATCAATTGTTAACCACATGTTTTCTGTTGGAACATTCACTGCCCTTTTTTTCATGCTTTGGATGTGATGTTCTTTATGGTTATGACAGCATGTATGATATATGTTCTTACTATAACTACACCATAAGTGATATGCATCTACTTATCTGTTATTTAACTCAATGTGTTGGGGTCAGTTCATAACATATTTTTTATTTTATTTTTTATTTTTCAATTTTCAATGTTCTACCGATTTTTATGTTTAATTTCTTTTTACATTTGCCACATATTGTCAAGATATGGTTGCATTTACTATTATGTATAACTTCAGTTTATATTTTGGGTTCTTTCTCTTTAAATATATACTGGTTGCATTTTTCATCAGTCTCACAGGTGGGGTGTGTCTATAAATTGTTGGGATTTTTGGAAAATTTTTCATACACTGAAGAAGGCATTGGTTGCCGAAACTGGTCTGTTTAATAAAGGGTTATTTTTTAGCCATTCATATGTATTTGACCTAATTATTTTTCACTTCTGGATCGCACATTGCTGGCCTTTTGTTGTTTACTTGTTTTAGTTATATATCTAATGAGTTTCATATTATTGTCTATAGTAAGGCTTATGAAATTTAACATTTTCTGTTTTACATTCCCCTTTTTGTAAATTGTGATTGTTGACAACTGTCAACCTTTTTGTGTATTGTTTGTAAATCTTTTAAAAATGTTTGTATTATTTTTGTACTATTGTTATGGAGCTTATCTCCCTGGGTCTCCGCTGAAAATGGGCTATTTGCCCAACCGGCCTCTACCCAGTTAACAAATGTAAAATAAATAAAATTACAATAAATTTTTGTTTTGCATTAGGCTGAATGGATAATAAAGAAATGGAACTCTGAAAACTTCTTAAAGTGTCCTGATACAGATGTAATGTTCTGAGGATGCATCAGTCATAGACATTAAGAAAGCTACTCAGAGCTACCATAGATGGGATAACAGGAGGTGTGGCACTTTGCTCCTGAGGCAGAAGTCATTCCTTCTGCATGATGGCTTCATTATTAATAAGACTAAACTAGGAATTAAGTGGTCAAGTTTTAAAATGCCAGAGAAGAAGTTTCAGAAGCTTGCTATCACTTGCATAAGAAATGATGACAGAATCACTGCTGACTGAAATATTTTTGAATGTCAGAGATAAACATTTATCAAATGTCTGGTGTTTGCCAGAAAATCTCAAATTTTAACTTTAAATAACAGTATGCCACAAAAATTTCAATCCCCTCTAAAATTACAATAGTTTTGCACATTGCCTGTTGTGTCAAAAATTTCAGTGATGTGTCAAAATCATTACAGATAAAATCTCATAACCGTAGCAGTGACTGCCAACTAAAAAAAATAAAAAACAGTGTGAAGGGATTCTAAAGGAACATTTTCGTAGAATGGTGGCTAGACTTAAGGGTGCTACCTCTTAATGAATCAAAAACAGGATACAAGCCACACCCTTAATATTTCCTTTTCATGCTTATAGCACACTTTTATCCATCTCTTGCCTCACCTTCCCCAATCCCCTCACCACACCCAATCTGTAAGGCAAATGGGCACATCATCTTATCACTGTGGGAGGTGAAAAATCTTTTTTGTTTTTGTTTTTTTCCTCGCTGCCCTTAGTCACAATCATATCACATCAAATCCATACTTTTACAAAACATGTAGTAACTTTACAACTTCTATAGTGTTTTTGCTCTGGCAAATAGAATTCAAGAAATTGTAAGTCATTTTGTATTATTGCATCAGTACTCACCTTTATAGATACTTCACAGAAGCAAACTGTAGCTAACAACTCTATGGCCATTGGGTACTAGAGGAATGATTGCTGTTGCTTGTGGTTTTCAAGGCATCTGAAGGTTACGCTGCAAAAATTCACAGTAGATAATTTTGTTTTTCCTTTCCTAAAACAAATGCCAAGTATTTGTTCACGATACAAAGAAGCTACAGACTGAGAAACGGGAGTACATGCTGAACTGTCATGCATGTGCAGCATGGTGAGTGAATACATCAGGCCATCCTTGAATAACGGAGTTGCATGTTCTTGACTTGAGTTACTATGAATGCAGCAGGATCTATGGCTTTGTTTTCGTACTGCTTAGAATATCTGGCAGACTAAGAATAACATGATTTTCTGGCTTTCTGAAGTTATAGATTTGTTTATGACAGATAATACATCTAGAAAAAAACAATGACAATTAGGAAAATCTCTAAGATTCTGTAGGCATTTAGTTGTAGGGATAATGTTTGGCTCCATTATTTTGCCTTGTTATTTAATACCTGATTTTTGTTTTGTCTATGCAGTATTTTTAAGGAATCACTATTAAGTGGACTAGGTGTGTGGTCCAGGGTTATCTTTACAGGAAATAATACTCTTAAGAAGCACTAGAGGAAATGTAAACAATATACACAAATTTTCCCTGGTAAAGATGGCAATGTCTACCTTTGGCTGTGAAGAGCAGAGGAATTTATTGATTCTTATGAGAGATGAAAGATCGAGAGATGAAAGAACATCTCATTTTATGAAGACCCAACTTAATATTGATATAAGAAATGTGATTTTGTTCTCTGGCCTTCCACAAGAAATTAATGCTTGTCTGCTTCACTTATGAGCTACTATATTCTCTTGACTTGATAATATAACCAACATGAGTATACAATTAATCAGGATCATTTGTTTTCAAATAATAAGAGCGCACACAATAAGATTAATTTCTTCTCTGCTTACTAGTGTACTACATTATGTTGTATTGTCTGTCCTACACTTCAAAATGCCTGGTATAAGAATTAAATAAAAAGAAATATCAGAGCCACAGGTGGGCAGCTAGCATAGCTTTGAGGTTGTTGTGTCGATTCCTCAAAGACTAAAAGCACTGGCCATTAACTTTTTAATCCAAAGATGTGTTGTTAAGTTTTGATTTGGTGCTGGATGAACAAAATGCTACCCAAGATGGATGGGTGGATGGATGGATGGATGGCAATCTGATTTGGAAGCTGGAATAAATGGTTACATAGTTTGAAGATTGTGCTGACACCATTGCAATGTCTCCATGTAAACCTTAGTACATTGGTATGTGAGCTCACACAAAGATATGCATCCCAGGGATTTTGAGGAAGTTGTAGAGATTCATCCTTTAGTACAAGCAACTTTCAAAAATACCTAAATCTGGAATTCCTATCCAAAATGCAAGGCTAAGTGCATCCTTCATAATGTATGACTTCTTTAATTTAGGATAGCAACACTTTAGTGCAAACAATAAATACTTCTATTTATTTCCTGTTCTTTGAAATATGTGAATGAGCAGCTATTCATATGATGACATTATGCAGTAAAGTGACTTACATATCTGTTAATAAAATTATCACATTTGTGTATAACTTCGTATGCTCAATCCTCTTAATATTGACCATGAATGTATCTGGGATATGTCTCTAAAACCAATGTCATGATACTGAAAATTTTGTTTGATGATGCTTGTGTAAGTTGAATTCATGTTCATAACAGACTGAACAAACCCTGTGTTGTTTGTTCAGCTACTTCAATTAATAAAATTAGCAGTATGTCTGCTGTTCTGTAGCTTCTCCACTGAGCTTAAAAACAATAACAAGAGTAAAAAAAGTTACTTTAGTTGATGTTAAAGCAGCACACAGCTATACTAATAGTATACCATTTCAGTGACTGCATAGTAATATTGTGGGTCTGAATTCATGAATTTTTACAAGTCACAAATCTACTAATTCTGACTGTATTTGGAATTACAGAAATGCACAAATCTGTAACAATATCCCCCATTACAGCAATAATTTCTGCAACAGGTTCCACAACTGAATCTACAGACATTTTGACTAATACAACTATAAACTATTTCTGCCCTAGCCTTACTCCTATTATCTCTAAATATACCCTGACTAGGTCTCCATGCAGCTCTGACCAAGGCATGCTACAAATATATAAACCCAAGACCAAAACTGGTTGCAATCTCTACAGCTACAACCCTGCTTTATCTTGGAACAAACTCCCCTTAGAAATTAGATCCCTTAAACAACCTAAACAATTCAAAACAGCCACCAGGGAATGCCTAAGAATTCACTGGACTTGTCACTGCACCCTTCCTCCTTAACTACATTCCCATGCATCTAAGACTCTTATTACCTCCTCTTCTCTCACTTACACTCTCTTCCTGCATAATCTCACTAGGCCCCTTTTCCTTGAACATTTATCTAAACTTTCAGCATTTTAACCTCTGTTTTGGCATCACTCTTCCTCTCAATCCCTCTTCCTTTTTTTTCCTCCTCTACAGAACCAATATATGCCAAAATGACAACAAATTATTTTGTTAACATTGTTGTCTATCAATAACGTATTGTTTGTACTGGTATTATGTTTAATCTTGTCACAACCTCCTTCCCAACTACTAGTGTAAAACTAAACTCACGTTGTATGTATTTATTGCATAATTATGACTGTTTATTATATAATTCCTTCTTTTTTATAAAAATTGCATTTTGCTGTGGATGTTTTCTCCCCAGGTCTCTGCTGAAAATGGGCCACTCAGCTCAGTTGGACTAACCCGGTAAATAAATGTAAACTAAAATAAAAAATAAACAAACAACACAGCCCGACTAAGTAAATGACATATTAGGGATTCTTGGCACTTGCTAAATTCATTGAAGAACAGTGAACTTGAATAAAATTGTTGATTAGTCACTTTAGATATTAAATATCCATACACAGTTATACCACAGGAAACATGTTTTAAAATGGTTAAGCAGCCTTTGAGCAACATGCAGTTTGGCAGCATTTTGTCTATTTGCACTAGATGTGAATTGTTATATTTAATGCTGATTAATTACTTTTGAATCAAAACACCTTATGTTTACAAGTCAGTGGTGTAAGAATGGTGAAAGCAATCACTCCCACCCTTGATAATTTTGCCCTGACCCAATGAGAAGAAGAATTTATTTATTTGCAAGCTTAATTGTCAGTCATAAAATTTATAGCATATACACTGAAGATCTGCTTTTAACATGTCTAACCTATGAGGCATTCTACAATCCAACCCTGATGGATCTGCTACACATTTGCAAAACAAACAACACAAGCACTACCGGATCTAAGGATCTAAACCTCTTCTGTGACATAAACAAAACATGTTGGAGGTACAGGTACTTGTCTCAGAGAGTACCTTTTTTCTGGAACATACTTCCCTTTCATGTTAAACAGAACTCTTCCCTAAACCTATTCAAATACAATTTTTAGAAATGGATGGAAAATGGCAAATTCACCATGGCTTCTCACCTGTGGCCTTTATGGACAGGGGCTGTTTGTAGATGAATTAATGCACAAATTTATAGCAAAGCCGTTGTAGCCCATGGGTATTCATAATTGAGAAAACTGGGGCATGAATGGTTAGGTTTAAAGAAAGCTCTAAGGCCATCAGCCTAGTAACCTCCTATGATCCTGTGATCCTATGATCCTATTGCTGTGCACAAAGAAACTACTAGGATAATTTATTTCTTGCTTAAACACTTCCACGTCTTTCTAATGTTTGTCATTTATTGGTGTAAACAAATTATTCATATTCCTGATGTCAGTTTAGATATTCCAGTTAAGGGAGGTACTATCAACACCTATTTTTACTGGAAAATAACATTTATTAACTCACATTTACATGCAAGAAGCAGCCACTTCATGTTTATTAGACAATATTATTAAAGGATAAGGCACCTGAAGATCAAAGTTAACTATTGATGGTTAGTTGTATAAACAAGAGTTAACCACCTTGGAAAACAACTTCTGGAATATAAGCAATATAGTAACTACACTAAACTCTCTAGCAAATGGTTATAGCTGTTTTAACCACTTAATCACAACACTTTCATCACAGAATTTTCTCTTTTCATGTAACCATTAAAGATTCAATTCAAAGCAACTGGAATATTTTACAGGGACACCGAATTTTTAATACAAAAACAGTTTTGAAAGACCTTTTTTGAAGAATGACATAAAAGAGTTAAGGGTATCAATGTTTTCAACAAGCTAAATGGTACACGTGTGTGGATTATACAAATAATGTAACTAAATGGCAAATGGCCCATATACAAGTAATATTTTGTTTCTTGTATGAGTATAAAGTGCCAGAGCCATCAAACCAGCTACATACCTTTCTGAAACTACCTAAATCTGAGCTTTCTACTATATTAAACATGTAAACTTATATAATGACAATGTAATATCAGTGACTATACATGTCTATTACAAATGCACATTAATTATTGGGGAATTATTTGCTTAGCATCACAAAATGTATGTTTCAGTATGTATATAAACTCTCTTCTTTTACTTTCTTTCAAAAAAAAATCCACTTGACTTTTACCCATTAAAATGCTGTGCTTAAGGGTTATAGATATTAATACAGGACCTAATTTGAACAGAATAAAGAACCCCAATGACAAACAGATTCACACCTAAATGTAAGAAGTTGCTGAAATAAAACTCCTAAAATTACAAGTTTGGATAAGTACAGCTAAGCTATCTATTTTAGCAGCATCAAAAATGTGACAATGCAAAATGTATTTGCTGAGATGCATAATCTAAAAAAAAAACAGATTAAGTGACAGATCAGTTGTACTGCCAGTTCATTACTCATTAAATCCAAAATACTGGAGATTCAGCTACTGAATATTCAAAGTGAAGAGCCTTTGTTTCATTTCATGTGGGCACACAAAATTGTATGCATGTAGGACAGATATACTTACAGTTTGTCAAAACTCGTAAATTTATACACAAAATACTAAACTGGTTTGAAAAACATAACACTAATGAATTGTTCCTATGCAATGATTTAAACATGCTGTGAAAAAAACTGAATTACAGGAAGAAGTTAATGATTGAGAAGCCATGGAATCTGTGCATTTTATTAAACAACTGATAATAATTGGCAAAAAATAGGGAGTAAACATATCCAGGATTGGATTCTAACAAGAACACTGAGAATGCCATTCCCTCAGGTATAGTAGAAGACTATTTAATTAACTACTTGTCAACATTTGTGTTCTAGAAGTGTTACACATTCTCCGCATCCATTAGGTAGTTTCAGCCAGAGCTCTAAAGAACCTGCCTGATGTCAGATAGTTAGTATAACACAGAAGAATGGAGCTATCTGACCCTTCTATCAGACATAAATACTGCCCTAGATTTATTCACTAAGTGCCCTGAATGATTCTTTGCAAGTGAGATTAATCCAAATTAGTAGTCAAGGTTTTATTGCCTCTTGTAGAGAAGTTAACTAAAAGATTTTAAGGCAGAAGGACAGGAGCAAACGTTAAAATAACAACTATTGAGCCCTAGAAACAGGAGCAAAAATTAAGTACACCAGAAAGGACTCTACTTTACCCCTCAATGGTAAGGAGCACAGAACATTATCTGGCTGTTTATCGTTTAACTGTCACTCAGAGGCAGTCAACATATGGAAATACCAGCTATTACTCACAAACTTACCAAAAAAAGAGCGAGAGAGACCGGTAGTTATTGTTATCAAGTAGTACTTATATATCTAAGAGCAATTCATACTCATAGCTGCAACTATGACGATAGTTCTTAAGCAACTTGCAAATATAGAGAGCCACGGGTCTGCTTCTATGCAGAGGTCAGACTAGGGCAGGGTGAAGGGGCAGCTGCTATGGGATTAAGGTGTTGATAAGCATGATGGTGTAGGAATGTGGCAACAACACTCAGAAGTGAATGCAGACACTATGCTTACAGTTATGGTGAAATCTTAAATTACAAAGTGTATGGTAGTTTAACTACATCAAACAACTCTTTACTTTTGTAACAAGCAGCTTGTTACAGTTTCAGAGGAAAAAAAAAAGCTTTTCTTTTTTGCTCTCAACTCAGGAGGAAGTTTTTCCCCTCAACATCAATATGGGGGCAGCAGGTCAGGGAACTGTGCACATTCCTAGCTAACCTAGTTGTGGTTCAGCTTCTGTGGACAACCTCCCACTAACATATCTTTGACTAATCCCACCATTCATTGCTGTGTCAATTGCCATGCTGCTCTGTAGGATTATGGGAAAAAGAATACTGACTAATATAAGGAAGTGAGCAAAGATAATCCCATTTTCTGAGTGGGCATCACACATAAAATGTTGAAAATGTTTGCCTAGTAATCACCAACAGCCTGTTAGCTGAAATTCTTTTTTTTTTTGTCTTTTCCCAGTTAGGGGTTGCTACAGCAGAACTCCAGTCCACTTATGATTGGCAGCAGATTTTTATGGTGCCGAATTGCCAGCCTGATGCCCAACCTTCAGCGAAGGCATGCCCATTCACACGTCTTTCAAATGTCACTCGACCACGGGGAGGACATGCAGACTCCACACAGAAGGCACTCCAGCCTAGAATCAAACAGGAGAACCTCTTGCTGTAAGGCAACAATGCTACCGCTGCACCACCGCGGCTGTTAGCTGAAATTCTAAAAAAGGCAATCTGTCAACAACTCATTTTCTTCCTTTCCAAGGGAAACAAGTTCAGGCAAACATAGTATGGATTTAGGTCAGGACATAGCAATTATTCTGCCATTACTAAACTGGAAAAATGCATTATCTGATCCTCTGAGACTGATAACAGCTGGTATACTGTTGTTATCTTTCGCAGCTTCTCATATGTGTTCATCCTAGCTGACCACAGTCTCTAGTAACAAGGTCTGCAGGAGGTATGTTGTAACCAACAGGAACTAGACAGGATTAGACGTAAGAAAAACAAATGTTAGTGGTGCTAGTAACGCTAAGTGCTCAAAAGTACCTCCAGGCAGCGAGATGGATAATTCCACAGTTTATTAAGCAAACCACACAATAAATTAACGCTCTTCCAAAAAATGACAATTGTGTTTTCGTCTCACTATGTGGGACTTCATCAGATACTAGGAAGTTGTGCTAATGACATTTAAATATCTTATTTCCTTTACAATTAAAATAATGTACCAATGAGAATTGATCTTCCACATTTTAAAATGCCCTATCGGCTTCACTTTCTCATGAATATTCATGAGTATTACATTCATTATTCAGGATCTCCTTAATGTTCATGAATCTCCGTTCCAAAAACACACGTTTTTATATATATTTATATAATGTATGTAATAGGAGATACTTGACATTAAGATTTCATACTAAACTTTTCTACCCTTAAATGTATTCATTTGATGAATAAAAACGTACGAAAATACATACAATACGTAAGAACATTAAAAACATTAAAAAACGTCCTTGAAATACTTAGTTATATGAACTTCATTGTTACCTATCTTAGTGTGCAAATGTAAGAAATTATTCATATATAATATATATTTAGATGTTTAAATAGTGAGATGTTTAAATAGTAACTAAATATATATAAATATAAAAAGATATAAATAAATAAATAAATATGAATATAAATATAAATATAAAGTGCATGTAGTATAGGTTTTATGTATAATATAAAACATTGTGTGTGACTTGAAAATTGTATCAGTTTGAATTTAAGGGACATTAAAAAACTGTCTAGTAGGATTTAATGAATCTTAATTAAAAAACTTCCTTATAGAAAAAACTTCCTTATAGAAAAAAAGGGGAATAAAAATGACAATAGTTTTTCCATTTTCTAAATAATACTAAAATCTACTGCCCTCTAGTGTTAAAACCTCGAATATGTTGATTTAAATTTTATTTGATTTTAATCTCAGGATAGCTCCTATGGATATATAATCATTTAATCCAGGGCTTTTACTAGCATCTAGGTGTACCTGCCACCATAGCTCCCTACTTTCTAATATGTCCTCCCATGGGCCTCCCCTGGGATCCGTCTGAATCTGTTCTAATACAAAAAACAAGTAGGTTGCTCCTAAACAATTTTTAGTGTGTTTGTAAAGTGCATTTGTTTCTCTTTCTTTTTTAATATCATAAGTGTGTTCATAGACCCTCTTTTTTAGGGGTCTTTCTGTCTTTCCAATATAGAAAGATTGACATATTTGGCAGGTCGCTAAATATACTACTCTTTGAGTATCACAGTTATAATAACTGAAACTTTTTATTAGTTTATTTCTACTCTCCAAGTATATTTCATCCCTATTTATTATAAAGATGCACTGGGTGCATCTACCACACTTAAAAGTTCCTACTGTTTGACCAGGTTTTATTCTCTTTGTCTTCCCTGTTCTTTCTAACATATTCCTAATATTAGGTGGATTTTTATAAACAATTTTAGGTACTATCTTCCTGACATCCTCAATGTCAGTATAAGTTAAGAATGTTTTCCATTCTCTATTGATTATTCCTCTTACATTTTTATTGGAGGAATTATATTCTAATATTAATCTTCTTTGGTAACTTTCACCTTCATTATTTGTTTTTCCTATATTTTCTATTTTTTCATTACCTAAGCCATTAATGGTAGTTCGTTCTATACGAAAATTGTTTAGGAGCAACCTACTTGTTTTTTGTATTAGAACAGATTCAGACGGATCCCAGGGGAGGCCCATGGGAGGACATATTAGAAAGTAGGGAGCTATGGTGGCAGGTACACCTAGATGCTAGTAAAAGCCCTGGATTAAATGATTATATATCCATAAAAGCTATCCTGAGATTAAAATCAAATAAAATTTAAATCAACATATTCGAGGTTTTAACACTAGAGGGCAGTAGATTTTAGTATTATTAAGAAAATGGAAAAACTATTGTCATTTTTATTCCTCTTTTTTTCTATAAGGAAGTTTTTTCTATAAGGAAGTTTTTAATTAAGATTCATTAAATCCTACTAGACAGTTTTTTAATGTCCCTTAAATTCAAACTGATACAATTTTCAAGTCACACACAATGTTTTATATTATACATAAAACCTATACTACATGCACTTTATATTTATATTTATATTCATATTTATTTATTTATTTATATCTTTTTATATTTATATATATTTAGTTACTATTTAAACATCTCACTATTTAAACATCTAAATATGTATTATATATTATATATGAATAATTTCTTACATTTGCACACTAAGACAGGTAACAATGAAGTTCATATAACTAAGTATTTCAAGGACGTTTTTTAATGTTTTTAATGTTCTTACATATTGTATGTATTTTCGTACGTTTTTATTCATCAAATGAATACATTTAAGGGTAGAAAAGTTTAGTATGAAATCTTAATGTCAAGTATCTCCTATTACATACATTATATAAATATATATTTTGGAACGGAGATTCGTGAACATTAAGGAGATCCTGAATAATGAATGTAATACTCATGAATATTCATGAGAAAGTGAAGCCGATAGGGCATTTTAAAATGTGGAAGATCAATTCTCATTGGTACATTATTTTAATTGTAAAGGAAATAAGATATTTAAATGTCATTAGCACAACTTCCTAGTATCTGATGAAGTCCCACATAGTGAGACGAAAACGCAATTGTCATTTTTTTGGAAGAGCGTTAATTTATTGTGTGGTTTGCTTAATAAACTGTGGAATTATCCATCTCGCTGCCTGGAGGTACTTTTGAGCACTTAGCGTTACTAGCACCACTAACATTTGTTTTTTTTGGTTGTTTCGCTGTGGATGCTTTAGCACTACGAAGGATTAGACGTAACTTGTAAAGCAAACAAGCAGTGGTATGGCAGACCACATCTGAATA
This sequence comes from Protopterus annectens, assembly GCF_019279795.1. NCBI lineage: Eukaryota > Metazoa > Chordata > Ceratodontiformes > Protopteridae > Protopterus > Protopterus annectens. The sequence continues at coordinate 1,582,591,535 of NC_056735.1, forward strand.
CTTTGAATCAATAAGAAGAGAAATACCACAAGAGCCTATTCTGAGACCACCTTCTAATATATACATGGATTCATGATTCAAAACATAGAAACATGAATGTGCACACTTCATGCATTGAATGTGCTGCATTCATAAGGATGACACATCATGTGCATGGATGTGTACACATCACAGAACCTTGTTGCTATTCAGCAAACACCCTTAAATTGTGCTGTATAGTCTTACAACATGAAGACAAGCAGCACAGAGAAAGAGCTGGCCCCATAGATGTCCAGAGCCTGAATGCTAATGAGACAGTCCAGGGGGAGAGGCATATGCTAATTAGCCATTTACAGAACTGCTTCCAGGAAGCCATTTACATTTCAAGAAAGCCCTCAACTTTGTAGATCAGCATGGCCATCCCCACCACATTGAGGTAGCAAACATAGCCAAAAGACCATATTCAACAACTGAACAAGAACATGGTTTGAGGGGAACACCAAGGATTACTTTGAAGGTGCAATAACTGCACTAACATCAAAATGTAGAGTGGGGGCTGGGGACCACTGAAACAAGGACTTCATGTACAAAGTGCTGTACTGACACCAATGTTGCTTTGGGGAATGGTGAGGATCCCTCTTACATCTGCAGAGTGCTATGATGGCGCTAACATTATTATGGTTTTGGGGTGCATACACTAGACACCATGGAATGTTTTAATTGCCATGATAGCACCAGCATTTTAACAGGGATAGAGGGGAGAGGGGATCTTCTAGACACCATGGAGTACTCCATAAGTGTCCTAGGCACAAAACAGCATAACAGAAATGGGAAGGAACCACTGTACACACTCTAAGGTTTTGTAATGGCACCAGTGGTACTACTGGGATTGAATAGTGGGGACAAGCCACTGGAAACTAGGACTAAATATAGTAAAGGTGCACACTTAATAAGAATGATGGGAGGGTGGCACTTAGCCACCAGGGATGACTCTCTAAAATACCATAATGGCACCAACATTCTAACAGGGATCAGAGGATGGAGATACACTAGATACCAGGGTCTAATACATATATGCCATAATGGCACTAAAGCTGTACAGGGGTATAGGTAACCATGAGTGTTAGGCACTGGTACATCAACTGTGTTGTGTATGTGTGCATGCACGTGCACACACGCGTGTGTGTATTTGTGTATGTTTCTTTTTGTGCATGTGTATATGTGAGAGCAGCTGGAGGGGTCATACCTGCATGAACAGTAGCTGTGATTCAGAAAGCATGCAAATTAGCAAATAATGAGGTCTTACCTCACTGAGACTAGCATGTTTGAGAGTCACAAATTGGCACTTACTGATGTTGCTATGCTTTCACCCTGGGGTACATGTTTGATAGAGTTTCTTGCCCTAATAGTTAGATGTTTGACTAAGACGTATGTGGGCTATCTGGTATTACCTTACCTTTGGCTATGGTATATAAGAATTCTTTGGCTTCTCTCACTGATGGGAGGAAATATCTGGTTTAACATAGCATTAAGCTGCAATTAAAATATCTCTCTTCACTTAGGACAGTCTGGCTCTCCATGTGATTCAACTGTGCTTGTATAAAAAGTAAGCCATTCTGTATGAAACTTACTCTTTGGGTAACTAATGACTATCCCAGTCACTTTGAGGAAATTCATATAGCAAAAATCCAAACCAGCTACAAAACAAGCCACAAAGAAAATGCTGCATAGCATATTAAAAGACAGCTCTCAGAATTAGTTAATACTTTAAATATTGCAGATAATGCAAATGTTTGCATAGATAATAAATATTACTTCAGGCAGTAATATAAATGTCTGAACTTAAGTAGCAGCACTTCTTAAATGACTTGCATCTGTTGGCATTTAACAAACTCAGTCACATGTTTTCCCCCCAAAAGAAGTGTTTCACTGAAATAGTATTGTAAAATGCATGGCTAAACAGAGCCATAGCTAGCTCTCTGTTGTAATTTGCAAAGAGGTGGCAGAAGATGATGGGGAATCTTGTAACATAGTTTAAGCTGCATTGGCGTTTTATTGATAATCCTGTACATATGTACTGTGATTCAAAGGATGATTTGGGATTTAGAGTTGATCAAAGATATGTTTGCTCAGGTTTGTTAGCTATGACACTGCTATCATGTAGGGAAACTCCATGCACTTACTAGAGGCAAAGGCCAGGAATGCTGAATTTAATTGGATTGACCAGATTTTTGATATGAGTCAGACTGCACAAAGCAGAGAAAGTAGTTTGCAGGGTACTGGTTAGATCTCAGGTATGTTTTTAAGGAGTTGATCATAAGAAGGTTGTCAGCATACACTGCTAGTTTATGGTTTGAAAGATAATTTTGTAGGTCATTTATTAAGGGCAATGAGAAAGCAAAGGATATGGTCTTCTTATAGGGTACCTCTTTATTGACTTGACTAGGTTCTTTGAAAATATAAATCATGCAATGCTACTTAATGAAACTGATAAACATAATTTTAGCAGCAGCACTTTTGAATGGTTTAAACGTTACCCCGAGTACAGAACTTTTCAGGTATGCTGACATAACTACCTGGTCTAGGCAGATATTATTTAACAGCAATCTTAGAATATAACAAATGTTTGTTAATACTCTTTGAAGCAAGAAAACATTTAAACTATATTTTCTTCAGTTGTTTCTGTATCTCCATAATAAACTAAATAGTATCTAAGATTGTAGTATACATAGGAAAAAAGTAAAACTGCCTTCTACTGCAGACATCCGTTGGCATGAAGTCTGCATACTAAGATAGGAAAACAGTAAGAACCATATCAATAATAGTTGCAGTAATACAAAAATAATTAATTGTATATAAATTTACAATGAGTTAGCTGTGATCTAATTGTAATTCATCTTCCACTATTAGTAACTTATTGTAGCTTAACTAACATGCTCTAGACTAAAAAAATACTAATAGTTCTGTAATTCTGATGCATAATTGCTTTTCTTAGCTGTATTAAAGAGTTTTTGGTTGTATACCACTAGCTGCATGTAAACGTTTTTAGGATCTATAATTTTTGAATATAATAGTGATGGTTGTGAGTTCCTGCATGCTCAGCCACTCAAGTTTTCTTGTCTACCTTTACTACAACATGAATAAAAGTCATCTTCAAAACCAAGTGCAGAAAAAACAGAACTAAGTCTTGGCAAGGCTGTGCAATAGACATCAGTCTCATGAATTCATTATGCAACGGTCAGACATCTGTCTTGATCTAAGATTATTATTTCAATGTGAAAGCAACACCTTCTTTTCATTGTTGAAATAATGTACATCACAAAGATTATAAAGAGGATATTTGATTTTATCTGTATTAGAACACATGCCTTGATGCCATTGGCATAGCAAAAACCAAGACAGGCTTGTTTAGTTAAGGACTTACCTTTTTCCAAAAGAATAAAGTTTCAAGGCTCAGTATGTTATACAAAGTTTGGAGACTCATCTTCATGGACAATCATGCAAACTGAGATACTTCTGATAAAGAAAGCAATACATGCTTGGTAAAGCATGTTACCTTATGCATTTACATTTGAAAATATATTAATAGCCTGGACAGAAAATGCCATTTGAAGAGCTTTCAGTTACTATTCAAGCATTCACTATTTAATTTCATAGAACGGAATACTGGCAGTGATATTTTAAGTAAAAAGGTCACATACGCCTCACTTAGCAGCTCATATAAAGTGTTTATTTTGAATAAGACATTTAACATATTCTGAATACATTGCACAGTTCAATGTCTTAAAGTTATATCCCATTACTCAGCAAGACTTTACTCAATGGTTTGCAATAATTAAACAAAAATGTTTGTATCTTCTTTTACTGTTTAGCCTTGGCTTTCTATAAATTAACCCTATATAAATGGTAGGTATTGGTGAATGGACAGCACATGTTGCGTCATGATATGGCTATCTGTGGCTATAGGCCTGCTGCATCAGATGGCTTAGGGAACAGCGTAGATGAAAATATGCATGTTATATTGGCTGCACACTTCTGTACAGATACATTTTACTCATTAAGTCTTCTGTTATTACTTATTTTTTGATGAAAGTGAGATAGGGTGGAAATAAGGTTGATTTATACATGTCTTAAAACAGTCATGAAATCAATGTTTCTCCATGATGTACTGCTTTGCTTTCTCCCCTGACAAATCTTGTGACTTTAGGGATGGCCTGTCTTTTTGCCTACCATCTGCCTCTTTGAGTATCAGTCATTGTTCCCAAAGGTAAAGTCTCCTGTTTACTAAGGAGATTTACCTTATTGTCATCCTATCATTTTAAATGGTTGTTTTTGTAGAAAAAGCCAAAAACAATGATTGTCATTTACACAGATTTTTTTTCTTAATGCTTATAGATCCCTAGCACTAAAAGCACAAAGTGTGACATACAATGGCCCGGCATAATGTGTGTGTCACCAGCTTGCAGATACCTATGTCAGTAATATATCAGCTTCAATTGACTTCATTTAGTGCATGGGATAAGACACAGAGTGCAGTGCATGGTGCCACTCCAGGGCCATACCAATATATTCCCTTTAGGAAAAATAGCTGGACACTATCCTCTTAACCAAACGTCCCTTGCATTTCTGTCTGGCTATAAATCTACTAGCAGAGCTCTGCTGTGTAGTGTTGTAAATGGGCATGTTTTCTTAGTACCACATATGGAACAAAATATTTATGCATCTGAAATAGTTTGATGGGGCTAAATTGCTGAAAAATTATCCTTTCCAGTAAACAATATAAGCAGGTACTACAACACATATTCTGGTATATTCATGTAACATTTACATTTTACGTCTTGCAACATGTGATATGCATAGCTATCAAACTTTGTTTAAGATTTATGGACAAAGCCTAAAATAGTGTTAAGACAAAATAAAAATTTTAAATATTATAAAGTTAATAGAGCAACAAGTTTTCCATCAACATGCATTTTCTAAATTACAAGAAGTATGAATATCTGGCATTGCTGACTGACAGAAATCCTCAGTAATTTAACAAAAAAATAAAATAAAAAAAAGTTTGAGGCAAACCAAGGGACATTCTGCAAAAAAGGTGCAGGAGACTGGTATGATGCAATGAGTTTTAGTAGAAGCATTTGATGTCACAATGATACTTTATTTATTCCAAAGTGTTCACAGAGTGAACATGACAGGGGTTACTTGTCACCAAGTATCCTGAATCAAAGCAATCCTTCCTTATGACTGCAATGTCCTGTATAATCACCCAGCAAAGGTATAAATTAATTCAAGGACCCAGAAGCATATTCCATAATCAAAGTGTCTGTATAAAAGATAATTCTGCATGATACTTGTAATATGTGCTGCTAAAGCAAACTAAGAACTAGCAAATCTATTTAAATAGACTGATTAATAAACATGATCCCATATATTCCCTTTAATACAAAAGTGTTTTTTTCCTCTGTCTATAAACCATGCAAAGGTCACCTCTCGACAATTTATAAGCTTTTGAATGCAAGTTTAACTTCCTCAATTATCCATCAAAGGTATATCTATTACTATTGTTTTCATATTCCTCCGCTATCTTCTGATAAACCTTATGAACAAAGTATTCTGCAATACTCCATACTATATGGCTATATTTTGCTTTTGGTGTTCTTCTATGGTAAACAGATATTGAGGTGATAATATCTTGGACTTGGCATTAAACAATATGAGTAACCACTGCAGCATACCTATAGTATCATCCTCCTTGGTAAGATCTGACCATAAAGCAGTCACTTTCAAAGTCACCATCTCCCCCAACCCCCCTTTAGCTAGGATCAGACAAAAACTTCTCCAGCACTGATTACAGCCTCCTGAGCTGTATAAACAGCTTTACTGCCCCCTCCCCCTCTGTAGGAACTAGTACCAATATCCGAAACTACACCAAAGCACTATACAAGCATTTATATAGTTACATGGAATCAGGAATACCCAACAGGACTAAATCATCCTCCGCAGCGAAGAGTAAACCTGACTGGTGGACATCTGCAATAAAACTCTATAACAAAAGGAAAAAAATGCTGTCCAAGACCAAAAAGGAGCAGGTGCCCAATTGCAAGCAATGTCTCCTTAGCCTGAACAAGCAAATAAGAGCACTAATGAAATCCTCCAAAACAAACTTCGAGTCCAAATTGGCCATATGTACTAGAGACAATCATAAAGCCTTCTTCATATATGCCCCAACATCAAAGGAAGCACCCAGATCTGTACAGAACTGGTGATCAAGGACACCATATATACAAATGCCATAGATATAGCAAACTTGCTGGCTGACAGATTCAGTGAAAACTTCACCTCTGTCTCTCCCCATCAGTAAATCAGGACATCCCCAGTACCTGCAACCTTCCCCTTATATCAAGGGAACAGGTCATAACTGCTCACTCATAGGCAAAAAATACAGCATCTATGGGACCCGATAACATCCCAGGTTGCATCCTACGTGAACACAAGCAGGAAATTGCAGCACCATTAGGTGCCCTATTCAACCAAAGCCTGAGTACCAGCTTCATCCGAGCTGTGTGGAGCTCAGCAACTGTCATCCCTTTGCACAAAGATGGAGCATCCACCGATCCAGGAAATTATAGACCCATCTGCCTAACTAGCCTGATCTGCAATGCCATGGAATGGATTATCATGGACCTTATTAACAAGGACATTGGCAACCCCAAACACTCCATCCCACACAGTTTGGCTTTATCAAGGGGAGGTCATATCTGCTAAATCTGGTTGACTTCTTGAGACAGTCACCAGAGCCATGGACAAGGGAAAGATGGTGCACAGCACCTACCTTGACCTGGCCAAAGCCTTTCACACTATTCCCCACTCGGGCATAATAGATAAACTTTCTCAACTAGGCATCTATCCATATGTTACCAGATGGGTAGCAAACTGGCTCACTGATAGAACCCACCTAGTCAAAAATAGGGGAAGCCACCTCAAGCAGTAGACTCATAGAAGCAGCATACCCCAGAGTTCAGTCTTGGGACCTCTGTTATTTGGGATATACTTTTCTGAGGTGCAGGCCAAAATCAGTGGGCTAGGGCTGACCAAGTTTGCAGATGACTGCAAGCTGGGTGCTGTCATTAATTCTCCTAATGATGTGTACATCGTCGAAGAGGGTCTCACTCAGACAAATGACTGGTGCCAGAAACATGGCCTCAAGCTGAATACCAAAAAATGCATCATCATCCTTTTTGGGGAGAGTGACGTCCCCACAAATTATCACATTAGTAACAATATAGTTTGGCTTTGTTAACAGCCTCCTGCCCTCCAAACCTAGTTGACAACAGAATACACAGCCACAAATATTGACGGAAGGTACACCACTCAACATATATCTAAGCCTACCTCACAATAACAACCTACTATCTCGGGCAAAGCATTAGACACACCACCAAAATATAAACCCCATATACTACTCCTCATTCTAAATAATGGGCAAGGACAAGCCCCATGTCAAGAGAGAATGAAGTGGACCTCACTCATTGATATCCAGTTCGGAACCTGCCCAACACACGGAAGGACTGTGGCTCTCCACAAGGATTAGGATGACTGGCACACACCAGGAGACTGTGGCTGACAGGTCTGAATGACTGCAAACTGCTCTCCAGGCTGGACAAGGCCGACACCAGCCTCCCTCAAAAGGGGCCTCACACAAAAGCACCTTACAGAAGCAGAAGCCAAAACAAAACAAGAGTGCTCAAAGTGTTATAGCAAAAAAAAAAGTGCACTAGTGCCACAACACACATAGAAGTGGTAATCCACAGAAGAAGTAAGAAGTAATTAGGGACCTCAAATCTGTTACCAGATATTCTTTGACACAAACCACACAACCAAAGTGGCCAGTGAAACAAACATTTTCTAGTTATATATAGGTCATGAAGTCATTCATATGGGATTTGGGATCATCATGAGCCTCAGCTCATCCCTCATCCATCCCATAATCGAGTGATACACCTTACCAATGCACACCCAGCACCTACCAAACCCCCAAAAGATTCTGAAAACCCCCACTGCCACCAAGAGGATCAGATAAAGGGCTCAAATAGATATGTTGAAGGTTAAAACTCAGCTCACCCGTGACCAGTGACCTGCCTCAGACTCAGCCTGATACAGGCGGTATAAGGCCAAGGCCATGTCCAAAATGCTAAAAGGGAAAAATCCCATCTCAAATCGAAATCCCGCTCGAAGCCACTCGTAGAGACTGAAACCTCTGACTGAAATAAATAGGACATGGGAGATTCTTCAGATCAACTTAGGCAGGCTCCCCATACCTGGAATCCAGTCCCAGTCCAGGTCCTCATCATTGACTCTCAGAGAGAGGACTGAGACTGGATGAGGAGATCAGATCACTGGTGTACCATCACTTCACTTCTGTTCACTGTTAGACACAGTACAAAAAAAACTTCTCCCGAAAAAAAAGCAAAATTAATAATTTAAAATGTAGCTAACAAACATACTCTGGCTAGGCTTATAAATGCCCTAGGACAGATAGCCTAGTATGAACCTATGAACCTATGAACCTAAGCACTCAATCAGTCATGATGGATTTGGGCACCCAGGTTGATAGCAACCTGACTTTTGACCCCCATGTTGCCTTTGTTGTACAGAAAGCCTTCTATATGGCCCACCTCATAAGTAAGGGTATCTCATCCAGGAACAAGAAGGACATAATATCCCTGTATTCTTCCCTTATAAAGCCCACTATTGAGTACAATGCCCCTTTTGGCATGTACCTCACAAATCACATGCAGCAACTGGAGAGACCACAGAGGTTCCTCACAAGGATAATCCAGGGCCTCAGACATTTGCCATACACAGATAGGATAAAAGCCCTATCCATCTACACAGTTTCATACAGACTCCTCAGAGGTGACCTCTGTATGGCATACAAGGTGATCATGGATGCCACCATGATGGGAATGCTGCATATCCACAAGTCAAGCTCCACTCGAGTAACTAACATGCATGGCTTTAATCTGGTCTGTGACATCAACAGGATTTGTTGGCAGGACAGATTTGTGTCCAGAGACTCTCCATCTATGCAATAGACTCCCTCTCCATGTCAGGCAGAGTACCTCTTTAACCTGTTTTAAGTGCAACCTGGATAACTGGATGGGAAACTGAAAATACACCCATGGTATTCCACCTGTGTCCCTGCTGGACATGGGCATTGGGTGCTGACTTGTCTAAACATGGGCTAAACAATTCGTTAGGCTTATAAGGGCCTCAGGGCCAATGGCCTAGTAACCTCCTATGAAAAATTTACTGATAATCGAATACTTTATTAAATGCATTCTGACATATCATTAACATTTCTAGAAATTATATTCAGCAAAAAAGTTAATTCCTTTGTAATATGTCAGGTTAGTTAACAAAGTTATTCTGTAACCTCTTAGTGAGTATATGTCTTCCAAATTGTCTTCCAAACACCTTTAAATGTGCTCTAGCAAAATCATAGATCAATTGCTCATATGCAAAATGCTTAGTAAATCTAAATCCACTTATAATTAGGTGGCAACATTTTCATTTGTGACAGCTATTCTCAGAAAATAACACAAGCTTCACAGCTAATTTGTAACCTAGTTATAAGGAAACTGAACAATGCCTGGCCCATCATCAGCTCCTGAAGGCCCCCCACCCCCATCGCTATACCTTCTTAAAGAAGATAATAGATAACTGTAGCTGATAACATCTAACATCCAAGACTCAATCCACTTAAATAACTATTATGTTTATAAGCAGGATATTTATTAAGGATAGCTTTGTATTAATTAATTTTAGTTAGACATTATAAATTACATGGTACTGCATGGTCAGTAAATCTCATGTACATAACTGCATTCATATTTTCATATAGTTTTTTCACAAAAATTATTAACCTTTATCACATGAAATGATTTCCATTAAATCATGGTAATTACGATTTATAGTCATATAGACATGATCACTGTTAAGACTATAAAAGATAGCACCATAAAGAACAGTAAGGTAATATAATAGGGTGTGGTGACATTGACTGTAATGAGGATTTTAAATTAGTTAACCATCTTCTAAAAATCATTCTTAAACCTGCGGTAACCAACTGCATTTCTAATTTCTATTATAGAGAACCTCTTTCTGAAATGGTTTCTAAAATGGCTTCTTCTGAAAGAAAAAGCTGACCTTTTATTAGGTCACTAATAAGAAGTTATGTACCTACCATAACATTCCATGGTAATTGTCTTCTCGCCTTCTTTCTTGCTGTTTGGGTTCGGAGCCGATCCTCGGCTCTGACTCAGCCATCTTCAAAAGCTCGAGAGCTACTTACTGGCTCGAGGCCCCCCTATATCCCATTATGCCTGGCGCTAGATACCCAGATCTTGTTTGGTAAGTCTAACTGCAGACATAATAATAATAATAATAATAATAATAATAATAATAATAATAATAATAATAATAATAATAATAATAATACAGGAATCCTGTCCTAGAATGTATAAATCCTACTGGAGAGACTAATAGTCAGAAGGAATAGCCAGAGAAGACTCAGCCAGTGATAAAAACATAAGGAACTCTTCTCGGTCTACTAGGATAGGGGGATGGAGGGTGGGATGCAAGAAAGAAGGTGAGAAGAAGACAACTAACATGGAATGTTATGGTAGGTACATAACTTCTTAATGTTAAGTTGTCTACCTCGCCTTCATTCTTGCTGGTTGGGACAGCGTCCCTAGCAGCTCAATCCTGGGTGGCTCATCAGAACAGACTCTTCAGAACAGTGGAACCAAAATCAGCTCTGCTCCTGGAGGCCACGTCCAGCTTATAATGTGAAATGAAGGTATGAGGATTGGCCCATGTAGCTGCCACACAAATAGTTTCCATTGGCAATCTTGCCTGAAAAGCCACTGAAGTAGCTAGAGCTCTAGTGGAGTGACCTTTTGGTTTAGCAGGAAGCTCTTTATTCCTTAGCTGATATATAAATGTAATAATAGATGTCAACCACCTAGATAAGGTTACTTTAGACACAGGTAGACCTTGTTTATCCTCAGCATAGGACAGGAACAGCTGGTTTGATTTTCTGATTTGCTTAGTTCTATGCAAGTAAAAGCATAACTGTCTATGAACATCCAACTGATGCAATTTGTATTCCACTTTGTTGGAATCATTTGGAAAAAACACAGGCAGATAAATAGACTGATTGAAATTACTCTCAGAAGAAACATTTGGAAGGAAGGAAAGATTAGTCCTAAGAGAAACTCTGTCATTGTGGAAAACTAGATAAGGATGGCAAACACAAAGAGCCTGAAGTTCAGAAACTCTTCTGGATGAAGTAATTGCAACCAGAAGAAGGGTTTTCCAAGAAAGAAACTTCAAAGAACAAGAAGCTGCAGGTTCAAAGAGGGGAAGAATCAGGGAAGCTAAAATCAAATTTAGATCCCACGGAGGCGGGGGATCTCTCACTGGAGGCCTGAGTAAAGTAGTCCCTTTGAGAAAAGCTTTAGAAAGCTTATGGGACATAATACTAGTGTTCGATAGACCTGTATGAAAGTTAGAAATTGCAGCTAACTGAACTCTAATCGTGGCAGAAGACAATCCAGCATGAAAAGGTTCCACTAAAATATCCAAAATATGGTGCACAGGGGCTGTAAAGGGATCTATATTCCTAGCCTCTGCCCAGAAAGAGAAACATTTCCACTTACTAGCATAAGTCTTTCTAGTGGTTGACTTATGCGATGATAAAATGATTTCACGCACTGAGTGGGAGATGTTTGGAAGCCTGGCTAAGGTCGGAAGTGGAGCAACCAAGCAGTGAGCTGGAGAGATTGAAGGGATTTGTGCAGCCCGCCCGATTGATGGATCAGGAGGTCTGGAACTGGGTCCAGGGTCCAGGGCTGCTCCAGAAGGTAATGATGCAGGAACGGGAACCAAATTTGTCAAGGCCAGAAAGGGGCAATGAGGATCATCTTGCATCCCAATGTGGTAGCTTCTATATTAATATGGAAATCAGGGGGAATAGAGGGAATGCATAAAGAAGTCCCTGAGGCCAATCGTGAACTAGAGCATCTCTGGGGGAGTGTCCAGGAAGAGGGAGGAGAGAGAAGAAATTATTGCACTTGCTGTTGAAGGGGGTGGCAAAAAGGTCGCTGCAAGGCTGACCCCATTTGTGGAAGATTTGGTCTGCCACAGTCTGATTGAGAGACCACTTGTGAGGCATGAGAATTGCTCTGCTCAGCCTGTCCGCTATAAGTTTGGACTTCCCAGGGATGTGCGCTGCTATCAGAAACCATTGGGAAGAGATCGCCCACTGCCAGAGTCTGAGTGCTTCTCGACATAGGGGGTAGGACCTGGTTCCGCCCTGCTTGTTGATGTACCACATTACCGACATATTGAATTGCAATGGTCCCGGTGGGAAGAAAGTTGTGAAGAGCTTGCAACACCAAAAGCACGACCCTCATCTCCAAGACATTGATATGCAGATGGTACTCATGAGGCTGCCAGGTGCCTTGGACTGAAAATCCCCCACCCACCCGATCAGGGAGGCATCCATGGTCACCGTAGCCACTGGAGGAGGAAGAGCAAATGGTCTGCCCTGGGGTACTGATGGGGAAACCATCCACCAAGCAAGTTGTTTTTTGCATGTCTTTGTGATCATTATCTTGTGAGACATAGGGAGTTGTTGGAAATACTATTGGGGGTGAACAGCATCCACTGAAGAATTCTCATATGAAAACGAGCAAGGGGGACTAGTATGATAGCCGCTGCCATTAGACCTAAGGTCTTTAGGACGAATCCGGCTTGATTTTATTTGCATCCTAATAAGACCTGCACATGTTGGTGAATGTCTTGCAGTCTGTCTAATGGACGTCTCGCTGACATGTCCTTTGTATTTAAGTTTGCACCTACAAAGGTAATAGATTGACAAGGCAACAAATCAAACTTTTTGAAATTTATTGTGATGCCTAGTTTGGAGCAAGTTCGGATGGTGTAGTCTCTGGCTTGCAGCAGGTGATGCCTGGTGGTTGCAGTAAGGAGCCAGTCATCTAAATATGGAAACACCTGGAATCCTTGCCATCTCGGGTGAGTGGTAACTACTGCCAAACATTTGGTGAACACCCTGGGGGCTGTGGTGAGACCAAAGGGCAGAGCTCTGAACTGATAATGACTGGCTACCAGCTGGAAGCGGAGGAATCTCTTGGAGCGTCTGTTCATTTTGATATGGTAGTACACATCCTGAAGATCTATGGAGCACATCCAATTGTCCTGACCCAGAAAGGGTAAAATGAACTGTAGCTTGACCATCCAGAACTTCGTTCTTTGAACAGACCTGTTTAGTCTGCTAAGATCCAGAATGGGTCTCCAGTCCCCTGTCTTTTTTGGCACCAAAAAGAACCTTGAGTAAATTCCGGATTCTTGCTGGTCTGCTGGGACTGGCTGGATGGCTCTTTTTCTTAGCAGTTTTGCAATGTCTTGAACTGCTTGATCCCTTAGATTGGGTGGAACATCTGGAAGGGGTTTGTTGGGAATGTAGGAAGCACAAAAGAAGGGGATTTTGTAGCTTTCGGATATGATAGACATTACCCATTTGTCTTGTGTTATACTTTGCCAGGCTTTTGGGTACAACGATAATCTTCCCCCGACTGCCTCCAAAGGTGGACAGCCAGGCAGCACCTCAAGGATGCTGGAGAGGCTTGTCAGAGAAGGATTCTCTTTGGCCCTGATTTTGCAGACTCCCTCTGCCCTGAGGGCAGCGTCTATTGTTGTTCCCTCCTCTGCCCCTGGAGGGGAACTTTCCACGTGTGTCAGGCACAGCTCCCTAGGGTTTCTGGAACCACATCTTCCCACTCTTCTGACCCTTGGGATACGATCTTGAAGGAGTGGAAAAACGGACTCCCACAGCAGAGAGAGTCTTGCCTTCCTGCTCACAGCTGGTAAGGGTATCCTTCACCTGTGGTCCAAAAAGAGCAGAACCATCAAAGGGGGTGTTGGTGAAAGATGCCCTGAAGGGTTCCGCAAAGTTGCAGAACCGCATCCAAGCATGCCTCCTCAAGGCCACACCTATACCTGCTGCCCTACTTGCACCATCGGCTGCATAAGAGATGAGCCGCATGGAGGAGTTTACAACTGAATTAAGAGTCACCAGCTGGGATGCAACCTTAGCCTGGGCCCCCGCAGCTCATGTATCTTGAAGGGTATCTCATAGCTCTTTAAGGAGATCCCCTTGAAGGAGGGCAAAGTGGCACAAGTAGTTCAGCGACCTCATGGAGAAGGTCGCTGAGGAAAACATCCACTTCCCATATCTGTCCATCATCCTAGATTCCTTATTAGGGGGATGGACAGACAAAGAAGTTTCAGCCAACTCCTTTTTTGTGGCTGCTGCTACCACCATGCCATCAACGGGAACACCATTCATCAGAAATTGCTTGTCCTGTGGTGCAGTAATAAATTTTGTGGGTCTTTGGGGGGTTAGTTCCACTGTGTCTGGGGCTGACCACGCCTTTTGAGCCACCACAGACATCAGTGGATCGAAAGGCGGAGACACGCAGGAGGTGGAGGGTTGGGAACCAAATGCGTCCGGGAATACTGACTCATCCTCGGAAGGGTTAAGGGTAGTCCAGTTCCCCCTCTGCCTAAGTATCTCAAGGATGTCTGAAAAAGAGACGTCCTCAGAGGGGGATCTCGGGGACCCTTCTGAATCCTCTAAGTCGGTATCTGAAGTGACAGACTCAGGGGAGTCAACATGCTTCCTCTTGCATTTCCTCTTTTGAGGTGGCTCCTCTGAATGATCAGGGGAGGCCTCGGAAGAGGAAGGTACACCCAATGGGGTGCCCTGGAGCATTTGTTCCCCACGCTTGGGGTCTAGAGGAGGGGCAGAGGCAGATGCAGGCACCATGGGGGGAGGAGCCGATGAGGCTGACCGTGGGGCTGACTCAGAGGCCAACACACTCCTCATGACCTCAAAGGTGCCCCTTGCCAATATTGGAGAAGGCTCTGGCTCTGAAGAGATCGGGATCCTTCTCGACACTGAGAGATGGCTCCGAGGCCGATGTAGGAGCCAAACTCACCTGCGCCAAAGCTCCGTGAGGGAGAATGGGGTTGGACAAGAGTCCAATGCCACTCACCCCCTTGGAGATGAAGAGGGAGTCCCGGCACCCAGATCCCTCCAAGGACAGCACCATGGAGGAGATCAGAGCCGACGATGGAACCGAAAGGGTAAGTGTCAGTGCCGACAGTCCCACAATCCGATCACCAGCAAGCTCCAGCTCCGAACTCAAGGGATGAGTCAAAGGAGGAACTACTACAGAGACAGGCGGAGCCGAACCCTGAGGAGGGGGGCTGGATAACATTTTAGCCAGGGCCTGCGATTTTAGAAGCCTGCTCACCATTCTCTCCAAATCATGGTCAGATAGTCTAGAAGACTGAGAAGAGTGGGATCAGTGACTTTGCTCTGATTGTAACAGAGGCGACCCCGGAGCCAAGTGTATCTACTCTAGTGATGGAGATCTAGAGCATTTTCGAGTCCCTGATGGTTCCGACACCAGAGTCAGGACCGACTGGGAGATAGGTACTTCGGTTCCAGTCGGCACCGAAGTTGACTGGGAGATAGGTACCTCGGTTCCAGTCGGAACCAATATTGAAGCAGACGCAACACCCGATGACGGCTCTGAACTGGGAGCTGGCGGCTTTGTTGGCTTAGAGGGTTTCACTGACTGTGCCTTAGCTGGTGACCCTTCAGGTCTGAGCAAACCCCTAAGAATTAGCTTATTCCTATGTTCATGCAGGACTCTTGGACTTAAGGCGTGACAGATCTAACAAGAGTCCTGCAGGTGTAGGGTGCCCAAACAGTATACACAAGAAGTGTGACCATCTGTCAGTGACATCTTCTGACAGCATGAGTCACACTTCTTGAATCCAGATACTTTCTTATCTTTAGACATTCCTGTGAAAATAAATATCAATTACAGAGAAAGATAACAAAGGGGGAGTAGGTAAATAGTAAACACACACACACACAACACAAGTTACCACACCCTAACAGCACACAAGATCTATTATTGAAGAAAAGGTAAATATACCTACTAATCTACCACAATTTCTAATAAACAACTACTACATAAAAATTGGAAACAAGGATTAGCCTCTAACTAAAATGGCTACCTTAAAGAAAAGAAACGGGGAAGGGAGGGGGGGAACTTTCTAACAAGAAAACGAGTTTTCAAGAGAAGAAGACTATATGGGCGACTATATGGGCGACGCAGTGGTGCAGCGGTTAATGCTGTCACCTCACAGCAAGAGGTTCTCCGGCTTCGATTCTCGGCTGGGGTGCCTTCTATGTGGAGTTTGCATGTTCTCCCTGCATTTGCGTGGGTTTCCTCCGGGTACTCCAGTTTCCTCCCACATTCTAAAGACATGCTTCTGGAGCGTTTCTCCCTGGGCCTCCACTGAAAACAGGATCTGTGGAACCTAGTCGGGCTTTCCCGGTCAACAAATGTTAAATAAATAAATAAAATAAATAAATAACTACAACTACTGTGAATACACTAACTATTCTAAACACCAACTATAATATAAAAACATTTTTATGTACTAACAATAAAATTGAAAAATATGACCTGAGCCAGTAAAAGCAACCTCGCAGCAGAAGCGGCAAATGAGATCTGGGTATCTAGCACCAGGCATCATGGGATATAGGGGGGCCTTGAGCCAGTAAGTAGCTCTCGAGCCTTGGCTCCGAACCCAACCAGCAAGAATGAAGGCAAGATAGACAACTTAACATGGTATGTTATCTTAAAAGTACTCTGACTTGAACAATTCAGCTTCTTTTCCAGTAAGCTACCTGTCAATGTTCCACTGTATTCTTGTATCTCATTTGAATAATGCCACTATCCTGAAATTCCATCACAATAAAATGCAGAATCATGACCACTCCTTCTCATTTCTTGGTCCACTGTGTTGAGGTTTCTTTCTTTCTTCCCTGTCAATTTGCAAAGGCTTTTACTCATAACATCTTTAGCATTTCAGTGGTACAAATGCTGCTGTCTTGATCAACTTATGATTACTCTATTATATATCTCTGTTTTTCCCCTTCGTTTTTCATGAGCTACTCTAACCCACCAAATACAGCAGTATTCTACATTGTTTACGCAAGCTACTTACCCATTCATACATTTCTTCCCCTTTTAGATATCTTGTTCATTACAAATCTGAACCTTTTATAAACTCAACTACAGTATTAGACTTTTTATGTGTTTTTTTTTCTCTTGAATGAAACTCTCTTTAATATATCAAACATCTGCATACATCTAGCCTTTATCATTCACAGATTATGTGAATATTCCATGTTTCTGTCTTCAAACTGCACTTCTGTAAATTACTTTAGATTATACAATGACCCCCCCATTAATATTCCAAAATGTGCATGCTGATTGGCCAGCGTTCCCGTTGTAAATCCCACAATATATCAATGGGAAAAGGTCCGGTTGCCCAAACTTTTTTCTATTGGTATAAAGTGTCCAAAACTATTTTTTTTAATTAAAAAAAAAAAAAAAAAAAAAAACAGAGCAATGGAGACTTTCTTTTCTCCGTTGCTTCCATTTCAAAGCATTGATGTACTGGGTATGTGTGGGAATGCAAGTCTCATACGCATGCGCAGTACATTAACACAAGGAAGCAGTATATTACCACCAGCGGAAGAACATTATTGTGCTGTTATAGAAAGACATTATTTAAGAAAAGTAAGTATATATTTTTTTCTTAAATAATGTCATTGTATAATAGCAATAACCAACTCTGTGGTTGTGGTATATTGAAGATTTACCCACGGCTGGCTTTATTTAATCACTCTGGCTTTGCCCTCATGATTAAATCCTGCCAACTGTGGGTAAATTTTCAATATATCACACCACGTTGTCGGTTATTGCTTAAATATTTTATGCATTTTCCCTGGGCATTGTCTGAAATAAGTCAACAATGGCTTAGTGTAATAGCAGTATATTACCACCAGCGGAAGAACATTATTGTGCTGTTATAGAAAGACATTATTTAAGAAAAGTAAGTATATATTTTTTTCTTAAATAATGTCATTGTATAATAGCAATAACCAACTCTGTGGTTGTGGTATACTGAAGATTTACCCACGGCTGGCTTTATTTAATCACTCTGGCTTTGCCCTCATGATTAAATCCTGCCAACTGTGGGTAAATTTTCAATATATCACACCACGTTGTCGGTTATTGCTTAAATATTTTATGCATTTTCCCTGGGCATTGTCTGAAATAAGTCAACAATGGTTTAGTGTAATAGCATGGTTTATACTTTGTAAATGAATATTTACACTTACTCATGCACACATTTATTTATTTTTAAAGACAGATACTTCTTTTGAGGACTTGTTAATCACTTCCAGGAGACGTGCATATAATATCTCAATAACATTTGCAATTAACATCTTAGTCTTCAGATTAGGTCCCATGCTAAGGTTAATCATCAAACTAGGCAGAATTCCTATCCTGTCTGCTACAATGAAAACCAGAAAGAGATAGTTCCCATTAAAAAATGATAGTATTGCAGTCTTAGATATTTTTATGAAACCCATTGCAAGTAATTTTAAAATGCAGTGACTATTTTAAACTCCTGCCTGTTTTCATGATGCTGACAGATGGTTCAGTTAGTATTCCTGACAGTGGAGCAGCCAAGAATGGGGAGGGAGGAAAGAAGAGGTGTGGCCAGCTTGCCTCTTTCATAGGAGACAAGGGTTGTGTGCACTCATGGGCATATAACACAGTGTAATTTTTCAAGTGCAGACCAGATAAATGATCACCAAGTTCTTCAGGGAGAGGTATGAGGAAACTTGTAAATAATAAAAAAAAAAAAAAACAGAAAAAGCTCAAACCACTCCTAATGGCTGTCTAAATGGTAGCCCTCCAGTCAACTCTTATAATGATGAGTAGGAATATATGGGCCAATTGGCAAAAATAGCAACAAAAATAATTAATTAATAATCTCCTCACTAGCACTTTGCAAAATGAAGTTGTTACCTCTGACAAAGCAATAGCTTACATTATAAAACATAAAAGGTCTGTATAATGCCTTTTGTAAAAATATAAAACGTATGGACAATTCCTTTCTTTTACATCATTCCAATTCAAATTCTTTCTTTCTTCCAATAATTCTTAAGTTCATTTTTATCTCAACAAATTTATACCTAATATTGACAACATTATTTCCTTTTGTTCTTTAAGGTTCTTAATTGTCATATTATGTGCATACAATTATTCTCTACTGTCCACCATTTAGTGGAAATTACTCTGCATGTTTATATTTATTTGAATCAGTGACACAAACAAATTCTGCTTTCTTCATAGAACAGTGTTAATTGCTTGTCTGCATTATATTGAGAAAATGTTATTTTCCATCTCCACTCCATAATTCCGTTCCAAGTCCATTAGCATTTATGTTATATAAATTGTTATATTCTGTTTAAATGTTTTCTCCTTATGAAAGCTAATAATCAACTTGTTTACAGCATGAATTGAATTAGCCAGGAATATAATTACTGCTGCTTCCCTTGTAGTATTCTGTCTGCAACATTTGCCAGCCTTATACATTTGAGCCCCTTTTGGGTTTGTTGACTGATTGAATAAGGCCAGTCTTAACTAGTAAACCTAGAATCATCAAATATGCATTTTATAGGTCTGTCCACTTCTGTAATTTTGATTTCTATAATTAAACTCAACAGAAAACTCTTATTTATGATAACATAACCCATTTCAAAATGTGTCTATCATATCTGACTACTATCATGCTAAGAGTGCTGTACTATTCTAAAGTTATCAAATATTTACTACCTAACCCACATTATGTTCTGAAGTGCTTCATTACAAGGTAGGGGTGTACATTTAGAATGAAGTCTGTTATTAATGAGACATCTTCCAGTCTTCTCCCTCAGATTATAATGCAAGAGATTACTACTATTGATTATTTAATTACTTATTTATATATCTGATATCCAGCAGCTTGACCCCCCCCCCCCCGCTAGGAAGAATGGACTGTGGTTTCCCTGGTATTCAGCAAACAGAACACACAATCTCTATATGTACCCAGATGCATGCAAATGCCCCTCCCCTGAGAGATGAGTAGGCCACGCCCCTTCAATCGTTATGTCTTCCTGCCATGCTCCTCCAGTGCCAAGCACCTAACAAAACACCAGTTAACTGGGTTATAGTAAGAACTCCATCCCTCTGTGCCATAGATTATAGCTAAAGAATAAACATATCTGATAAAGTTTGGAAAACTAGATTTGTCTGCATACATCAACTGGACATAAGCTGATTTAAGTATATTTCCTGCATTTTATTGTGGTTTTATAATTTGGACTGATTCCTCAGATCTAGCTCTGTTGAAACTGTCTTGTGTGTATCTCTGAAGCTCTGCACTAGTTGCTAAACTGCTTTGAAATTCCTTTAAGTGTTAATTAGCTTGGGGGGGGTTCTGATAACATTAAAACCTGTGTTGGTTATATTTCTTGTAATCATTTTAAATAGAGTTGCTTGCTACTGAGATTTGTCTGCATACATCAACTGGACATAAGCTGATTTAAGTATATTTCCTGCATTTTATTGTGGTTTTATAATTTGGACTGATTCCTCAGATCTAGCTCTGTTTAAACTGTCTTGTGTGTATCTCTGAAGCTCTGCACTAGTTGCTAAACTGCTTTGAAATTCCTTTAAGTGTTAAATAGCTTGGGGGGTTTCTGATAACATTAAAACCTGTGTTGGTTACATTTCTTGTAATCATTTTAAATAGAGTTGCTTGCTACTGAGATTTGTCTGCATACATCAACTGGACATAAGCTGATAAGTATATTTCCTGCATTTTATTGTGGTTTTATAATTTGGACTGATTCCTCAGATCTAGCTCTGTTGAAACTGTCTTGTGTGTATCTCTGAAGCTCTGCACTAGTTGCTAAACTGCTTTGAAATTCCTTTAAGTGTTAATTAGCTTGGGGGGTTTCCGCTAACATTAAAACCTGTGTTGGTTACATTTCTTGTAATCATTTTAAATAGAGTTGCTTGCTACTGAGATTTGTCTGCATACATCAACTGGGCATAAGCTGATTTAAGTATATTTCCTGCATTTTATTGTGGTTTTATAATTTGGACTGATTCCTCAGATCTAGCTCTGTTGAAACTGTCTTGTGTGTATCTCTGAAGCTCTGCACTAGTTGCTAAACTGCTTTGAAATTCCTTTAAGTGTTAATTAGCTTGGGGGGTTTCCGCTAACATTAAAACCTGTGTTGGTTACATTTCTTGTAATCATTTTAAATAGAGTTGCTTGCTACTGAGATTTGTCTGCATACATCAACTGGACATAAGCTGATTTAAGTATATTTCCTGCATTTTATTGTGGTTTTATAATTTGGACTGATTCCTCAGATCTAGCTCTGTTTAAACTGTCTTGTGTGTATCTCTGAAGCTCTGCACTAGTTGCTAAACTGCTTTGAAATTCCTTTAAGTGTTAATTAGCTTGGGGGGTTTCTGATAACATTAAAACCTGTGTTGGTTACATTTCTTGTAATCATTTTAAATAGAGTTGCTTGCTACTGAGATTTGTCTGCATACATCAACTGGACATAAGCTGATAAGTATATTTCCTGCATTTTATTGTGGTTTTATAATTTGGACTGATTCCTCAGATCTAGCTCTGTTGAAACTGTCTTGTGTGTATCTCTGAAGTTCTGCACTAGTTGCTAAACTGCTTTGAAATTCCTTTAAGTGTTAATTAGCTTGGGGGGGTTTCCGCTAACATTAAAACCTGTGTTGGTTACATTTCTTGTAATCATTTTAAATAGAGTTGCTTGCTACTGAGATTTGTCTGCATACATCAACTGGGCATAAGCTGATTTAAGTATATTTCCTGCATTTTATTGTGGTTTTATAATTTGGACTGATTCCTCAGATCTAGCTCTGTTGAAACTGTCTTGTGTGTATCTCTGAAGCTCTGCACTAGTTGCTAAACTGCTTTGAAATTCCTTTAAGTGTTAATTAACTTGGGGGGTTTCCGCTAACATTAAAACCTGTGTTGGTTACATTTCTTGTAATCATTTTAAATAGAGTTGCTTGCTACTGAGATTTGTCTGCATACATCAACTGGGCATAAGCTGATTTAAGTATATTTCCTGCATTTTATTGTGGTTTTATAATTTGGACTGATTCCTCAGATCTAGCTCTGTTGAAACTGTCTTGTGTGTATCTCTGAAGCTCTGCACTAGTTGCTAAACTGCTTTGAAATTCCTTTAAGTGTTAATTAGCTTGGGGGGTTTCCGCTAACATTAAAACCTGTGTTGGTTACATTTCTTGTAATCATTTTAAATAGAGTTGCTTGCTACTGAGATTTGTCTGCATACATCAACTGGGCATAAGCTGATTTAAGTATATTTCCTGCATTTTATTGTGGTTTTATAATTTGGACTGATTCCTCAGATCTAGCTCTGTTGAAACTGTCTTCCCCACTCCCCCTCCCTGTTCTTGGTAGTAGTTTAAATTTGGTGGCTTTTGCAGTGCCCGCCCTACTGTAGATTTGATCTAGGACACTCCCCCAGTCCCATCTCTTTACCGCATTCTATCTAATAAACCCTTTCTGCACTTGCTTTTAGTCCTTTTTAATTTAATTACTTTTTTTCAAACTGTGTGTGGACTAATATTGCTACATACTCAAGTGTGCCAGCTTGCACTGCATGTGAATTGTTTTTAATACTATTTTGCTACTTTTCTGAAAAAAAAAAAAAAAATTCTGCTTTTACTGTATTTGTATTTCTTCCTAACTTCTTTTGCTTTTGCGTCATCTTAAAAGTACTCAGTTGTATTTATTACTTCTTGGTGCAACTCATTCTAAGCCTTTTAGTTTAAGCACTTGGGCTTCAGACCAGTTGTTTTACATTAAGAAGGTTTGTGGTTTGCACTGTAGTGGCTGGACAGGTAGCTTACATCCTTCTAAGTTGGGAACTGCTGATTGAGGGCTCAGTGCCAGTTATTCTAAAAGTGTATTAATTCTGGTTTTAAGCACTTGGGCTTCAAGCCAGTTATTTTACATTAAAAGGGTTCATGGCCTGCACTCTTGTGGGAGGAGAGGCTGGACTCTGCCCTTCTGAGCTGGGAATTTCTGGTTAAAGGCTTATAGTGCCTGCATATTTGAACTGCTTCTTACTGAAATTGGTACACCTTGTTTGCTGTAGCGTAGACTAGAACCAGGCCTGCTGAATCTAGTTTGTTTGTATAACTTAAGCACTAATCCAGGCATTCTTCAAAGTAGTCAATTGTATTTATTACAGCTTGGTAGTAACTTGATTAAAGTGTAGCTATCATTCTAAGTCTTTTGGATTAAGCACTTGGGCTTCAGACCAGTTGTTTTACATTAGGAAGGTTTGTGGCCTGCACTGTGGTGGCAGGACAGGTGGCTTACATCCTTCTAAGTTGGGAACTGCTGATTGAGGGCTCAGTGTCTGTTATTCTAAAAGTGTATTAGTTCTGGTTTAAGCACTTGGGCTTCAGGCCAGTTATTTTACATTAAGAAGGTTCGTGGTCTGCACTCTTGTGGGAGGAGAGGCTGGACTCTGCCCTTCTGAGCTGGGAATTTCTGGTTAAAGGCTTAAAGTGCCTGCATATTTCAACTGTTTCTTACTGTAATTGGTACACCTTGTTTGCTGTAGTCCTCTCTTAAAACCTCGTTGCCTCGTGGTTTTGGTGTCCTTTCAGGCTTGTTGGCTGTTGGTGAAGCACCCACCAAGAGGAGAAAACGCTGAGAGAAGAAAGGAGCCACTTTTGAGATTTTAAGTATTTTTCCTCTGTTTATTTGCTAAGTTTTTCTGCATAGTTGCCTAGTTTGAGCATTTTCTGGCTTGTTAAACTTGATTTCTGCATTAGTAGCTGTATTTAGAGCACAACCAAAAGCTGTTTACTGAATTTCCTGTTTGCACTTAATTTTAAAATCGTTTTTTCTCAAAACTTGCATATTTTCTGTCTTTGGCCTAGCACTCTTGTGTGGGGTCATTTACTGTACTGTTATAACTTGATATTACTTGTGTACCTCTGCTATCTCTGAAAAACAAAAACAAAAAAAACAATCTTGCTTTTTTCCCACTTTTCTGAGATTTAAAAAAGTTCAGTTACAGGCTTGCTGTTCTTGAACTGTTTATAAGTTTCTGTGAGGCCATTTTTGCTTGGGCTAAAGGAAAGTCTCTCTGTTGATCAGTGGCAGTGAAAAACATTGAGCAGCTTCCCTGCCCCCCGTGGGAGTGGTTACTAACTTGAAACTGTAGTTTTATTGGCCGTTTTGGGTCAATTCCTGGCTCTTTCCAGCCCCTGCTATCAAGCACGCTTTAGCGAGGAGTTGCCACTAGAGCAGCATCGGGCAGTGCTGGTTTAACAAGGTTAAACTTTTTCTGGCTCCATAAAGTCTGTTCTTCATTTTTTCCCTTAGAACTGCTCTACTAGTAATCTAACAGTATATCTCTTAACTAAAATGAGCAGCACTTGTTCCTAAAAGCTTTTTTTTTTTTCTCCAAAAAAAAAAAAAAAAGCTCAGCACTTGTCTTAAAAGCATCTTTTTTTCAGGTTTATCACTTCTGTATTATACAAAGTCCCTCACTAGCGAACCCCCCCCCCAGGAGTACCCACTTCCTTACTAAGTCCTCTCTTATTCAGTTACACCCCTAACTTCTTAATTTCTCTAGCATGTCGAAGGGCCAGATGCTGGCGTCCTCTCCTGTCCAATTGGTGAATCTGGGAATATTGAGGCAATGTTACAATTGCCTCATGTACACAGACAACCCTCTCCTCCTCCCACATAACACAAATACTTGAGAGATGCAGCTATTTGGCCAAACTGGAGGCTGAGCTCTCTCAACTCAGGACTGGCAAGAACAGACAGGAGGAGAAGGCAACTACACACACCACAAAACCAGTCTCACATAAAGCTATCACAACAATGAATCAAACACATAAACACACAAAGACATACTCGGAGGCTCTGACCAAAAATTTACCTAAACAGCAGAGGCCTCCAAAGCAGACACCCAAGCAACTGCCACCTCATGACACACCACAGGCAACACATAAACCACAAAATCAGTGTGCAAAGCAGTCACAGTCCTTAAGGCCAAATACAACACCAAACATACTTGTCATAGGTGACTCCATAGTCAGACACACTGAAGTCCCACTCACCAGGCTGAATAAGGAGAGGGTCACAGTAAGCTGCCTATCGGGCGCTAGAATCCGCCACATAACACAAGCACTCGGGTCACTCCACAGCAAGTACAAATATGACACAGTCATTGTCCATGCTGGTGTGAACGACCTGAGACATACCTCCCTGGACTACATGAAAAGAGACATAGAGGAGCTCTCTGATTATGTAGCCCAGGCAGGTATGACCCTGACCCTGAGCAGTATCCTTCCTTCACCAAGAATGATGCCACAACATAGAGACAAGATGATCAGCTTTAACAATTGGCTTAATTTCTGGTGTCATTCAAAGGGGATCCAGTGTCAGTCTGCCTGGGATGACATGCTTGACAAGCCACACTGCTTTGCAAGGGATGGCTTGCACCTGTCACCCCTGGGATTCCGGATATTGGCTAAGGCTCTTGCCACCCCCATAGTGCCTTTTTTAGGCAAGGCTCAAATTCTAAACCTACCACCCTAGAAAACAAAAATGGGAAGAAACTAAGGGTAATGCTGCTCAATGCCAGAAGTCTAAATCTCAAAATGCACGCACTTGAGGCCCTTCTCAGTATGGAGAACATCGATGTCTGTGCTGTAACTGAAACCTGGTTAAAGGCTCCTGAGAGCACTCCGGCACTATCAGGTTTTACCTCATATCATGCGTTCTGGCCCCAAAACCCAGACCACACCACAAAAGGAGGGGGTGTATCCATATTCATCAAGGATACCCACACCTCCAGGTTGGTGGCAATGCACGAAGCATCGGAAACCATCCAGGTGCAATTAACCATAGGCAAAACTGCTCTACAATTTGTAGCATGCTACAGGCCACCCTCTCAAACTCAGGAACCCACACAGCCTTCCTGAAGACACTGGAGGGTATAAATGTATCTCCAAACACCATTATATTGGGTGACTTCAACTACCCAAATATAGACTGGGAACATTACTCAAGCCCCAACTTTTTAGCCCAAAGGTTCCTGGAGTTCATAAATTCAAATGCCATGGAACAACTAGTCACCGTTCCCACAAGAGGAGAAAATATACTAGATCTCATCATCACAAACATGGGGACAAAATGCTCCACACCGGAAGTATATCCCTCATTGGTGAAATCAGATCATAAACTAATCTCACTGGAAATCCACATCCCGTTCCCACCCCAAACAAAAAAGACCACAGTGAAGAACTTCTCTAAAGCAAACTTCACACTACTCAAGACTGGTGTGGTATCCTTCAAGGCCCCCGAGCCAGTGGAAACCACAACCCAAGTTGCGGAAGCCCTTACAAATGCCTTCTACGAACACCTCCAGGACTGCATGGATCAGGCAATCCCTAATAAAACCAAGACTCTTTCCACCAAGGGCAAACGTCCAGTCTGGTGGACCCCAGCCATAAACAAACTTTACAATAAGAGGAGAAAGCTGTTACATGATAGAGCAAAATCCATAAAAGAGAAGACACCCTTGATCATTATTAGTAAAAAATACGAGCACTCATAAAATCATCCAAGGCCAACTTTGAGAGAAAAATTGCCATAGATTCAAAAGACAATCATAAGGCCTTCTTCAGCTATGTTAGAAACCTGGGTGGAATCTCCCAGATATGCTCAGAATTAGTCCAAAATGATACAAAAATCACTGCACCCACAGACATTGCCAACATACTGGCAGACAGGTTCAGTGCAAACTTCACCCCTCTCCCCAAAGGAGAGATAACTATCCCAGCGGAGTGTAGCCTCCCAGACATCTCAAATGCACAGGTAAAAGCTGCTCTCTCTAAAGCTAAAAACACAGCATCAATGGGACCAGATGGTGTCCCCGGCTGTGTGCTACGAACTCAATGAGGAACTAAACCCGCACATAAGGCAGCTGTTTAATCTTAGCCTTACCACAGGATAGTTGCCCAAGGAGTGGCGTACGGCAACTGTGGTCCCACTCCACAAAGGTGGTGCCTCTACGGACCCTGGTAATTACCGCCCCATAAGCTTAACAAGCCTGGTCTGCAAAGCTATGGAGAGGATCATAATGGAACTCATAAACAAAGACATAGGGGACTTGCAGACATTGGACCCAACCCAGTTTGGCTTTGTCAAGGGCAGATCATGCCTTTTGAACTTGGTCGACTTCTTCGAAACAGTCACCAAGGCCATTGATGAGGGAAAGGCAGTCCATACAGCCTACCTTGACCTTGCAAAGCTGACACAATACCCCACTCAGGTATTATAGAAACTTACCAGCTTAAATGTAAACCCATATGTCACAAGATGGGTTGCAAACTGGCTAAGGACAGAACCCACAGGGTTAGAGTTGCTGGCACCATGTCAGACTCCAAGCGGTCACAAGTGGTGTCCCACGGGCTCAGTCCTTGGCCCCTGTTGTTCGGCATCTACTTCTCAGAAGTACAGGCAAACATAGGAGGACTATGGCTGACAAAGTTTGCAGATGACTGCAAACTGGTGCCATAGTGGAAAGTACATCGGACACAGATATCCTTCAGAGGGTCACGAACTGATAGCTGGTGCCAGAGCCATGGCCTGAAGTTAAATGCCAAAAATGTATAGTCATACCCTTTGGGAAAAACAAGGTAACCCCAAGCTACCATATAGGTGGCAATCCACTAAGCACAGAAGAGGTTATCAGGGACCTGGGGACCCAGGTTGACAGTGGCCTTTCTTTTGACACTCACATTGCTAAAGTGGTTAGAAAGACCTTCTACATTGCCCACCTGATCATGAAGGGATTCACATCCAGATCAAGTGAGGTCATTGTTCCCCTGTACTCTTCACTTATCAGACCAATGATCGAGTACAATGCCCCATTTGGGATGTATCTCACCCGACACCTGCAGCAATTGGAGAGACCCCAAAGTTCCTCACCAAAAGGATAAAGGGATTCCAAAATCTGTCATATGCTGCCAGACTGAAGAAACTCCAGCTCTATTCAGTCGCATATACCGTCTGCTC
The DNA here is from genome assembly GCF_019279795.1 of Protopterus annectens. Taxonomy (NCBI): domain Eukaryota; kingdom Metazoa; phylum Chordata; order Ceratodontiformes; family Protopteridae; genus Protopterus; species Protopterus annectens. Next base: position 1,582,619,723 of record NC_056735.1, read on the forward strand.
AGAGGTGACCTGTGCCTGACATACAAGGCCATGTCCAACCCGGAATTAATGGACATGCTCCACCTCAAAAATCCAAATCTACCAGATCCACTAGAGCAAGCGACTTAAACCTTAGCACGGATATAAATAAGACATGCTGGAGATAGATTTGTCACTCAGAGACTCCCTATGCTATGGAATAAAATCCCGGTCCATGTGAGGCAGAGCACCTGGCTCTCTGTTCAAGAGAAATCTTGACGGTGGATGTGAGATCGTAGGTTTACCCGGAATCATCTCTGTGTCACTGCTGGACAGAGGCACAACAAACTAATGGGCACAATATTTTTAACTGGGTTATAGTAAGAACTCCATCCCTTGTGCTAGGCTTATAAATGCCTTAGGGCAGATAGCCTAGTTTGGAAAACTAGTTGTGGAATGAGAAAAGTAAGATATTCAGAATTCATTCAGAAGATAGATAACTTCACCTCACACAGTGTGGAGATAATTCATGCAAGACAGTCCAAAAATAGCTTTTTTGCAGCTAAGTAATGTGAGATGGAAAATATAAGGTGTAACAGGTCAAAAGTATTCACATACAAAAAAATGACCAAGCTATAACTTATGATACATGTCAGCCTGTAAGATGTTCAAGTTTATCATTTAGCCAATAATTCATTACACTCCCATGGTATCATTTTTTAATGGACCATATAAGAGATAAATCTTGTGTCTTATTAGACATTACCTGCATATCCTCAGCCTTATATAGAAGCAATTCTAAACTCAGCAGCACTGGAAGCATTTTACTCGTGTTGCATCCAGAAATTCCTTGGCTTGTTTCTCACTTTGAAAGTCTGCACTTTCTGTTTTGTAAGAATTCCTTAAAGATTTTGCAGAACACCTACTTTATGTAGATTATAGAAAGGCATCATTAAACACTATATTTTTTTCATTAAACATTAGTGTTACTTTCCTAAATATACACATATAAAAAACTTTATTAGTTTTTACGAGACTCGCACATAAAGATGGTCAAAACATCTCTCTTATGTCTATGTGCAGCTGTTAATTTTCCATTATAAAAAAGAAATTCAGCCTAATTATTTTCATTGCATCACTGCAAATACATCATATCTAACAGGGAACTTTCATATATTCAGAGCCTGACAGGGTATGTGCATATGTTCATTTATCATTACTGATCAAGTTGGAATACTTTCATAAAATAATTACATATTAAACTTCAAAAAATGAATGAAAGAATAACTGTGAAATACATTAATTTAGCATCCTATTGTTGTTTGACAAGCATTTTTTCTAAAGATTGTCTTTGCTCATTGATAAATACAGAGGAGTTTAATTATTTCTGTTGCTTCTGTATTATACAATTAATGTTTCTTCTGCCATACTCTAACACATTTTGGTACCAGTAGGTGAAGACATTTAGCAGTTAGCAGTAAATATTTTAACATTCCAACTCTCTGGACATATATGAGGTTGAAACTGCAAATTACTTAAACAGCTTTCTCTGCTTTCATTCAGTGGAGCCATTCAGGAAGAACTATATCAAACAGTCTCAAGGTTCTTTCAGACATTAGATCATGATGCTGTTTCATCAGGGCAGGGCAACCTGGTCATCCATTGTTGAATCATATACCAAATGATAAAATACAGTAATGAACAAATCGATGCATCTGGCCTTGTTTCAGATTTATGCTGCATGTTTGCCAAATTTAACTGGCATTTTATGTCTGCGACATTGCATCACAGCAGCAGACACATAAAAATTAAGACATCTTTGTTCTATAAATATAACACCCACTCTGTCCTGACTGCAAGCCAGGAAATGTTGTGGATGTTGAGTGAGGATGCATGCTAATGTGTATAGAAAAAACATACTCTTCTTTTCCTGTTACCCTGAAATACATAAACATTGTAAAATAACATCATTTTTTTTTATAAAACTTAGGTCATAAATGGACATGACATTGCAGAAGTAACTGAATGGAAGGTACAAGCATGATATTCAGAAAATGAAAAATAAAACATACAACAGTACTAGACAGACTGCAGGACTTGCATCCTTCAACAGTGTATTAATGCACAAGCATAGCATAATGAAAATAAAGTTTGGCAATACCCAGCAAGCGGCTAAACTGATATGAAGCACTGAAAACAAGGTATTGTTTACTAGCAGATGCCAAAAAAGGTTTTTACAAAAGAACAAGTATTTAAATAAGAAAGTCAAAAGAAATAATGAAATTAAAAAAAATAGAACTAAAAGATATAAAGCAGACATGCATTTATTGACTAAGACAGAACCAATTTTCAGCAGAGGCCTGGGGAGAAACACTCAAGATGCATGACTTTGAAATGTGGGAAGAAACCAGAGTACCCAGAGGAAACCCATGCGAACATAGGGAGGATGTGTAGACTCCGCAAAGAAGGCACCCCAGCTGAGAATCGAATGGGAGAACCTCTTGCTATGAGGTGACAAAGTTTACTGCTGCACCACTGCACTAACCCACATTAATAATAAAATGCCAGAATGATGAAATGTGTGGGCTGATGGGCGAAGTATAGCATACTAACAATCCAATCAAAGTTTCATTTGCACAAAAACAACATAACAGTGAAAGTAATAAAAATATTAAAACTTTCTTGTAATCTTTAAAGAACTCCACATATCACCAACACATTAAAAGTCTTATTAGGTAGTATACTTAAAGGTACATAGACAATTGCAAAAAAGAAAAAAAAGAAAGAAAACCACAATAAAGGGTGTATAATAGGACACCAAGTGAACAAGTACCAAATGATTAGCATAAAAATACTATAAAATTACTCAAATGGAATTATATGTCAGAATAATAATAATAAAAAATAAGCCATAAATAAAAATGCTGCTGTACATTATTTCATACACAAATCAGTCTATTATTAATAGCAATGATGCCATCCATGGTGGCACTGGGGGTAAATAATGGGTATTCCAGTATTAAGTAGGCTCTTCACTGACAGTTCAGTTGCTAACAATACCACTGGGTGGTCTCATAATTTCCTGAAATGCCCATCTTTGTAATGCATTACTCTTTGCCTATAATTCACAAATGGCTCAGGTTGAGACAAGAGAACATTGGTTTACTTAATCAGACAGTCCTGAAGACCTCTGTGAAGTAGAAATCCTGAAAGTAGAATGGAGTTTCTCTAGCCAAAAAGCTTCAGTAAATGAGGCAGTATGAAATTTATTCACAATATAATTTATAGCCTAAACAAATAACCTCCCATATAAAATCTTGTCCAAAATCGCAATCCTGCATGATCACTGTGATCTCAACAGACAGGCATTGTACATACAAGCTCTGTTGACTCACTGTACTCAGCCTATGTAACAAAAGTATATCACTTTTTGCCTTTAGAAATTAGAACTCAGTTTGACAATTTATCTTTTAGACAACTGAACACTTATTTAAAAAAAAAAACATTGCCTATGTATATAACACTGACGTCCAAACAAAGAACAGCTCAATATCAATTAATAATCATTATTATCACTTAATAGCTGTAATACAGCCACTGCTTGTGTTCTTGCATGCTGTGATTCTCCCACTCCCTTTTGTTTAACTTCTAAGACAAGCACACTGAAACTCTCACAACTTCATTGCTATTATGTAACTCTACCTACTTCTCTTATTATCAAGCTCCTAACTGCCCTCTTTTTTTCCACCCTTCCCAGTTGCAGTCATCTGCAAACTTCATTAGCCAAAGACCTTCTGTGTTAGCCTGTACTTCAGAAATGTAAATACCAAACAGGAGAGGACCCAGGACTGAACCCTGTGGTACTCCACTTGTCACTGGTCTGAAGTCGGATTTGGAGTCTGCTACTTTCACAGTGTGGGTTCTGTCAGTGAGCCAGTTGGCAACCCATCTTGTGACATAGGGATTTATACCTAGTTTAGTGAGTTTATCTATAATGCCAGAGTGAGGCATGGTGTTTAAAGCCTTGGCAAGATCAAGAAAGGCTGTGTGAACCAGCTTATCCTCATCTAAGGCTTTGGTGACAGCTTCAAAGAAGTCTATCAGGTTTAGGAGACATGATCTGCCGTTTACAAACCTGATCTGGGTGGGGTCCTGAGTTTGGAGATTAACAATGTCTTTGTTTATAAGTTCCATGATGATACATTACATGGCCTTGCAGACCAGGCTCATCAGGCTAATGGGGTGGTAGTTCCCAGGGTCCATGGTGGCTCCCCCCTTGTGGAGTGAGATAACCGTCGCTGTGCACCATTCAGTGGCCACAAAGCCTGAGGTGAGGCTATGACTGAACATGGTACTCAGGTGGGGTGCCAGTTTGTTCTGTAGCTCGTGTAGAACACAGTCTGGGATGATGTCTGGTCCCATCGATGCTGTGTTCTTGGCTTTGGAGAGTGTGGTTTTTACCTGTGCAGCCGTGATTACAGGAACTTTGCATTCTTCCGGTATAGAGATGGGCACTTTAGGGGGTGAGAGGGGGGGTAAAGTTAGCACCGAACCTATCTGCCAGGATGTTGGCAATACCAGTTGGGTCTGTATATTTAGTGCCATTGTGCTCTAACACAGAGCAGATCTGAGTGTTGCCATTATGATTCTTGACATAGCTATAGAATGCTTTGTGGTTGTCTTTAGAATCAGTGGCAATTTTGTTTTCATAACTAGCTTTGGAGGATTTTTTCAGGGATCACAGCTTCTTACTGAGGCTGACCAGGGAGCTCCTCCACTCATGGGATTTTACTCTCTTTTTCAACAGTTTCTTCCTTCTGTTGTAGTTTGTTTATGGCAGGGGACCACCAGATCGGCTTCCTTTTTTTGGAGGATATCATCTTGGTTCTGTTTGGGATAGCACGATCCATGCACTTGTGTAAGTGCTTATAAAATGCAATTGTGTAGGATTCAGTAGCTGTAACTGTATTGTCCATCTGCATGGGTGTCATGAAGTTCATCGCTTCTGTCTTAAGAAGCATGAAGTTGGCTTTGGAGAAAATTTTTACCCTGGTTTCCTTAATGGGGGGGGGGGGCAGGATGTGGATATCTAGGGAGATTAGCTTATGGTCGGATCGGACCAATGAGGCATTGACTTCAGGTGTGGAACACCGGTCACTCATGTTGGTAATGACTAGATCTAGGATATTGTCGCCCCTGGTGGGGGTGTGGATATGTTGATCCAGGCCATTGGAGTTTATGAATTCCAGAAACCGTTGAGCGAAGGAGTTGGTACATGAGTAGTTTTCCCAGTTAATGGTGGGGTAGTTGAAATTGCCCAGAATTAGGGTGTTTGGTTGAACCCTAATATTTTCAAGTACATCAAGAAAAGAGGAGTGAGAATCCTGGGGCATGCTGGGGGATCTGTAGCAAGCTACAATTTGGACTGCAGTTTTGCCCAGAGGTAGTTGCAATTGGATAACCTCAGATGCATTATGCTGAGCAACTAGCCTGGAGGTGTGGATATCCTTAATGAATATGGACACATCTCCACCTTTGATGTTCCGTTCCAGGTTACATGGCCAAAATGTGTGGTATGGGTTATAGGCTGGTAGTGCAGGGGTGCTCTCAGGAGCCTTGAACCAGGTCACAGTTACTGCACAGATATTGATGTTCTCCATTTTAAGGAGTGCCTTGAGTGAGTGCATTTTGAGATTTAGACTTCTAGCATTGAGTAGCATCACCTTCAGTTTTTGCTTGCCTGTTCCTGTTATGGTGGTGAATTTGTCATTTGAACCTTGCCTAAAAAAGGCACTATAGGGGCGGCAAGAACCTTAGCCAGTATCGGGAATCCCAGGGGTGACAGGTGCAGGCCATCTCTGGCAAAGCATCGTGGTCTGTCGACCATATCATCCCAGGCAGACAGATACTGGATCCCTTTAGAATGACACCAGAAGCTTAGCCAATTGTTGAAGTCAATCATTTTGTCCTTGTACTGCGGTATCATTCTGGGTGATGGCAGAATGCTACTCAGTTCTAGGGTCATACCTGCCTGGACTACAAGATCGGAGAGCTCTTCCATGTCTCTTTTCATGTAGTCCAGGGAGGTACGTCTCAGGTTATTCACACCAACATGGTCAATGACAGAGTCATATTTTTACTTATTGTGGAGTGACCTGAGTGCATGGGTTATGTGGCAGATCCTGGCCCCCGGCAGGCAGCTGACAGTAACCTTCTCCTTGTTTAGCCTGGTGAGTGGGACATCAGTGTGCTTGACTATAGAGTCACCTATGACTAGTGTGTTGGGTACGTTGTTTTGCCTTATTGGCTGTGGTTGAGTGGCACACTGAGTCTGCAGGCTATGTGTGGTGTGGTGCAAGTGTTTACCTTCTCCTCTTGACTGTCAAGTTCAGTCTTGGTTGAAGAGAGCTTTACCTCCAGTTTGTCTAGATAAGTGCATCTCTCACAGATTGTAGTGCTGGGTGGTAGAAGGAGAGGGTTTTCTGTGTACATGAGGCAATTTCTGCATTCCCCAAAGATGCCCAGATTCATCAGACAGACAGGAGAGAACACTGGGAGCTGACCCTTGGACATGCCTGAATAAAAAACTATTTTCCTCTAGATAAGTGAGGAAAGTGAGTACAAGAGCTGTTTTTCTCTAAGCAAGTGACGAAAGTAACGACCAAAACTGTTTTCCTCTAGGTAATGAGGAAGGTTGAGTGCTGTTGTAATTAGTAGCTTATTTAGTGCTTACAACAAGTTCTGAACAAGTGCTGATCATGAATAAGCAAATTCAAGTGCTAAAACTAAGAATCTGTATCCGGACTAAACTAGTTACAGGAAAGGGGAGAAACAAGTGCAAATGCGGGCTTTTAAATCAGAAAGTTGAGAGAGATGGAAAAACTGCCCAAACAGCCAATAACTACAATTTCTGGGCCAAAACCACTTCTTATGTGGTAGATAGGTTACCTAGTGTTTACTACTCCCACTGATAAGCTAGAAGGCTTCCTTGCAACACAGAAAGCTTGGGAGCCTGAGAAGCTTACATACAGTCTTGGATACAGGACAGCTGAATCTGGACTACACTAGTTACAGGAAAGGTAGGAAACAGGCTTAGATTTTTTTTTATACAGAAAAGTAGCTAAAACAGCAGTAAAAACAATTCAAATGCAGTGCAAGTTGGCACAATTGAGTATGTAGCAATGTCAGACCAGTTAAAAAATGCAATTAAATTAAAAATGACTAAAAACAAGTGCAGAAGGAGTCTACTAGGTAGAATGAGGTAAAGAGATGGGACTGTGAGGAGGGTCCCAGATCAAATCTACAGTGGGGGTGGACAACTGCAAAAGCCTCCAAATTTAAACAAGACAGGAATAGGGAAGGTGGGTAGGAGAAAAACAACACCTTCAGCAGAGATATGAAAAACTAAACAGTGAAGATAAAATAACAGTGCACAACTCTGTCAGTCAAGTGCACAACTCTGTCAGTCAGCAATGATATAAAATTAGTCAAGCAACAATTAACAGTACACAATTCTGAAGTGCCAGAAAAATATACTTAGCTCTGTATATCTCCAGATAGTTTGAAGAGCACACTGTCAAGACACAGGAAGACTCCAGCAATGATATGCCAACAATTCTTGACATGCATTGTTTTGGCATTTGTATATAGTGTGGCAGAAGAAATATTAAATTTAGCATGCCAGTTTGGTGACCTTTTCCTCCCTCATGTAAGATGTTTATTATTTTTGACAAGAAAATGTCTCTTATTTCTGATGAAAGTAGGAAGTATAGCAGAAGAGTAATAAATGTAAGCATGCAGTACCAATGATTATTCTTCATTTTCTAGGAACTGCAAGTAACGGTGATTCAGGCTCATTTTTCAACCAAGGTTGTATTGATTTAAAAAATAAAAAAAAATGTCAAAAGCCCTAATATTGCCTGACTCATTTAATGCATTTTTGGGCTGGCATCAATCACCTGTTCCCTTAGAGGATGGGGATAGAGGTGCTAGACCACTGGGCATCTCCTTTCTCAAGTCCTCTACTTTTTTCCCGTTGGCATGTGCAGAGATGGATTTTCCATCAAGGGTAGGTGGGGCAATATGATTGACTTTTTTTCATCAAGAAGGAACCTTTTGGCATGTGACATGTGACTCCAGGTAAGTGATAATTGACATAAAATAGATATAGCTGCTGTGATGAGAACCAGAAAGGATTTCATCCATTTGGGCTGGTGGGTATCTATTCTGGAGAAGGAATGAATGACTGTAGACACAGTCCCCTGGTTTGATGTCATGAAAGGAGATGAGGCCAGTTTATTATTGAGCTGTGATGACCTAAAAGTGAATCTAGCGCAGAACAGAAACAAGAGTAAGACAGGACTTAGAATGCCTTAATGTAAGGAAGTACAGATTTGCTTTTATTCATGTTAGTACAAGTGATCTCCTCTGCAAGGACTCTCTTATGTCAGTAGGAAACTTACAGCCCTCTTAGACAGCATAACCTGTACAGGTGTTAGGATGTATTTTTTCACAAATCACACAGTCAGGTCACCATAAATCAAAAGATTTTTGGTGTAAATATCAACATGAAAAAAATAAATGTCCCATTTTAAAAAATGGAAATGCGTAGAACATTGAGCCTAATTTTGAGCACACATATTCAGACAAGATGGCTTACACTTGTCAAGATTAGGAAAGAGAATGTTTGCAGCAGGCATTTTGTAGTATTTGACAAATACAAGAAAGGATTTGTGCCAGGATGGAAATGTAACATTTCACAGATAGCAACATTTGATCCATTTCTGATGGTTGTTAATGCTAGGAGAAATAATATTTTTTTGGTTGTTTTTAATTAGAAAATGTGCTACATTCCAACAAGATTGATATTTTTTGTTTGTGAACCATGGTTTAAGAACAATGACTAAATACCAGTTATGTCAGTGTATAAATGTTGTTGCTATAACAGACATTCTAACAAAAAATCAAATGGAGGTGTTATAATAGGGATTAAAGACAGTTATGAGACATGTGGTTATTACATATTCATTGATAACACCAATACTATAAATTGTGTAACAGTAATAATAAAAACAACCCTGGAACTTATAATAATTGTTGGAATGTATAGACTACCAAAGTCAAGTACTAATGACCTAGAGGAATTCTTACATTTCTTGCTTGAAACACAGGAGGGAAAGATAATAGTGGCTGGGGGCTTAAGTGTACCAGAAACAGACTCAAATAGTCTTCATTCAGCAACATGTCTACATTCATTCATTCCTTCACCAGAATAGAACCCCCCCCAACACAAATGGACATTTTATGTCAACGATAAGTAAGGAAATTATTCACAATGTATATACAGGAACAACAATTGCTTCAGATTGTAAAAGGCCTATCAAGGATTAGAATATACTAGACTTTGTTTGTGTTCCTAAAGAAATTATTGTTACTTCATGTCAAGTTTTGCCACTGTTGATGTGCAATTATCATGGGGTTATCAAGGTTTATTTGTTGCTACAGCAAGAGTTCTGCCAAACTGACATCTAAACCATTGTACATGTATGTGGGGAAATGTGTCCTTCTGTCTGACTGAATACAACAAGTGATACCAAAGACAGGGATCTCTTTGGGCAAGAGCTTTTCTGCTACTGTAACAGCATCATTTCTTGGACATGGGTGGCTTTAACCCCAAACAATAACATTATCAATTACTAAAACATACTTTTGCTTTTCAGAGTTCAATAAAATTACAATGTACACAACAAAATGGTCCCCACTTTTTTATCTGCGTGGGGACAGCATCATTTTTAAAAATATTGCATTGACTGCAACAGTACATACATTTACAAAATGTTAAATTACTTTGTAGATATAAGGGGCATAAGAGACCATTAAAATGTGTATTATTAAAGCATTAATTTGGTTTTAAATGTGAGGGCCAATGATAAACCTCTACCAAGTGGTCCAAAAATGAACACGGGTTTACCAACCTTTTATCTGGAAGGCACCATAATGAACTTAGGCAGTGGCAGCAACTGTTACATAATTACTTTTCCTTTTTTGGAGTTATCATATCAGTATGATTTTTAAAAGACAGCACTTCCTGCAGTGCTGCAGGTGCAATAATAATGTATTATGACTGCAAAACATAAAGCCTCAACAGGATAAGACAATATGTCTTGTATCAGCAAATGCATTTTCTTTTTATTTTTTCAGTGTTAGTTCCATTAGGGTGGGGCACACTTAGCTACAGCTATTTCCTTTCGTAATAGAATTGCATTTAAAAGTTCATGTACATAAACAGAATTTTTAATAAGATCCCCAGCTAAGGTCATGTAAACCTGCTTTTTCCAAAGGGTCTCAGATTCATGGACCACAACATAAGCATAGTGTGAGTCCATGAATATGATAATTGTTGCTTTACATGCTTTGGTGATGGCTATGAGTTTTGTTTCTTCTGCAGAAATATATCCACTTGATTAACCAGTCGATAGTACATGATCAGAAGTACCAACAGAAATTGCTGTTATGATCATCGCCAGAATCTAAATCCTGTCAATGCTCTATAGGCTACTGTGGGGAAGAAAAAATATTTTCTGGTGGTAAATCAGGCTCAACATGCCCCATGTACTACGTGGTTTACCTGCACTGTTTTTCTTTATTATTAATTGCTGTTCTGTTTGTTGGCTGCACCAGTTTTTAACTTAGCAGTGTTGACCTTTAGACTTCTGATAGCAGATTTTTTGTTTGTTTTGTTTTTACTTTTTATTTTCGCCAGTCATTAAAAGCTGCCCAGAAAGAAGCAGGTATCCATTTTTATTTTGCTTGAGTTTTTTTTTTAATAGTTTAAAATAGCCTTATGAAACGTTCCACCCAGCAAACCATTATTTTTAGTGAGTTCAGACCATATATCTAAATAAATACAGTTGTCTTTTCCAAAATGTTGAAAGACGTGTCTGTCCAGAGCACCATATTCTGAATCTTTAAATTTACCCATTGAAAAACTGTAAAATGAAAACAATGGAAAATATCCCACATTCATACCACAAAATATTCATTCATACAGGAGAAACATCCCAGAAAATCTTACCGGCAGAAATGTCAAACTCTGCTGGAACTGAAAAAAAGGTGCATTGAGAAACTGTTGAACAGAAATTACACCAGAAAAAAGTTGTCAATAATGGGCCTAAAAGTGTGATTTCTGTCGCAGCAATCCTAGAAGGTTTGAAATCCAAGTCCACGGCAACCGCTGTTTGGTAAAATTAAAAAGTCAGAAGTCAGATTTCAGCAAAGTAAAAATTCTTTATTTGGCATACACACAATTGTGGGAGGTAAAGCAATAAAAGTCTTGTCTCCCTTGAACAAAGGTACTGAAGTGATTTTTATATAAAAGGAACATATTATGCAGGGATGGCTGTTATTATAAGACTAGAGCCATTGACCAATAATAAAATAATACATTTGAGTTGCTAATGGTGACAGTACTTCCTCAATCCTTTTATTTATCACTCATTTCATGATAAATGGCTTAAGTTTTAGTTTATCACATTGTCAGCAAGAAATGCTAGGCCACGGAGAAGAAATGAAACTTAGGAAAAAGCCTACACTTCAGTTGCCATTTTAAAACAAAATGGATTCCATTTAAAATGTATATAGACATTTCTTTTTTCATCAGACGTGACAGCTTTGTGTAGATCAGGCTATCTCAGGATCTTCATATATTTGTTCTGTCCTCTCAGAAGCTCTTTTTCAATGAGGATAGAGGGTCTTGACATAGAATGAGTGAAACCACTGTCATCAGCAAATCTTTGCAATTTAGTTGACCTAAATTTTATACCAGTGTTTATAACCAGTCCAATGAGTATTCCATATTTTGTGACCATGGTTTTGAACCTTGCTATTATTTGTTGGCTGTCATAGTTGATACATGCACTATCCTTATGTCACAAGAGTGATAGCCAGCAAATTCTAAGTGGCTTTTGCCCTCAAACGTACACAAGTTATCAGCCATCTTTTGCCAAGAAACTTGTGTTAATGATGTTGGCAGTAATGGCTCTGTTGTTTGAGATGGTTTATGCACCATAGAGAATTGTTACTTTACCTCAGGATTTACAATATCTAGATTAGTGTTAGGCATCATACTGACATTGTTTTTCTTTCATAACATTTTGTGAGACATTGTTTTCCTTTAATGTATATGCTTTAACATGTCAGCACATTGTAAATAGGTACAACAACTGCTCTATATTGGAACAGTACGAATCCATCATGCTCTGGAAATTGAGCTCTGATAATTTTGTACTAACTCCTGCAATACTTTATTTGTGTATGGCATGTTTGTCCATCAATGTCAGGCATATCTTATAACAGCCAGTACTTCACCAGTATATTCCTTTATTGTTCCAACGATCTGGTACCTCGGCAATTCACCTTCAAGGATCACAATTCACTTCATCATGGCAATAAAATTATATACCATTTGAATAGAAACAATTAATCAATTAATCAATTAAAGTTTCAGTTCAATAAAGGAAAGAAACTAATTTAAAGTGACCTCTAAAAAAACTTCAAAAATCCATTAATATAATTTATGTGCATATATATATATATATATATATATATATATATATATATATATATATATATATATATACACATATATATGTATATATGCATATATATTGTTTAAATGCATGTTTTGTATTTGTTTTTTATTTTTTGTTTTTTTATTTATTTTTTATTTTTTATGCACACATATTAACCAAATGAATAAATATAAACAAACTGAACTATATTTTAGTTAAATATGTCAATATCAAATTACTAACAAATAAATAAATACTTTATATACACATGAATGTGTTTATAATATGTAAATTCATACAATGACACTATGGTCAAAATAACAAATATGGTTAAATACCCAATTCCTGATTTAAACCATTTGGTTTTAGTGTGTTAAATTTTAATATCATCCTAGTTTCTAATTCTAACAATCTACTGACTAAATTATCTCCCCTTTGAATAAAAGGTTTCCCCAATATGCTAAATCTTAAACTGTCATATCGACCATCATGTATATCAATGAAATGTTTGGCAACTGGACTAAATTGATTCAAGTTCCTTATATCCTTCAAGTGCTCCAATATTCTGACTCTTATCATCCTCTTAGTTTGTCCTATATACCAAATGTTAGTGCAAGAACAACCTAATATATACACAACACTAGTTGATCTACAATTAAAAAAATGCCTGGGAATATGATTTACCTTATTAATTAATTTCACATTAATCACCCTATCACACACACTGCAAGATCCACATGCAAAAGTGCCCACTTTAGTAGAAATAGGTTGCTCCTGATTTAATAGACTGTTGTTTAGTAATTCTTTTAGATTTTTTCCTCTCTTATAGGAAAAAGTTATATTATTTGGAAATAGTTGACCTATTAATTCATCATCACTTATTAGATACCAGAATTTTTTGACCAGTGATTCGAATTTACTAGAGAAAGCTGTATATTTAGTTACAAAAAATATTTTCTCTACATCTTTTTTCATTCTCACTGGATGTTTGACATTTGCCCCCAACCTTGTTTGTGTGGAACTTCTTCCAACTACATTATCCCAACATCTTAATAAGTGATTATTATTATACCCTCTATCTAATAATCTGAGAAAAACTTTTTTTAATTCATTTTCTACTTCATCATCTATGCTGGTATGATCATGAATTCTTTTAAACTCCCCATGTGGTAATGCATTTATTAAATGTGGGGGATGCATGCTAGTTGCATACAGAAACATGTTCACAGATGTATGTTTTCTAAAAGGTCTAAATTCTATTTTATTCTCTCTTTCAAATAAAATCACATCAAGAAAATTAATTTCATTTCTATTGACCTCATAAGAAAATGAAAGATTTTGTTTATTATTATTTAGCATCTCAAAAAAATCAAAGAATTCAAACATGTCCCCTCTACAGATGAAAATTAAATCATCAATAAAATGTTTATACAAAACCACATTACGTTTGAAAAAATCAGTTGAATAAATAAACTTTTTTTCAAATGAATCCATGTAAATCACAGCATATGATGGTTCATAAGCTGCACCCATTGCAGTGCCTTTCACTTGTAAAAAATATTCTTTGTTAAACAAAAAATAACTATGAGTCAGACAAAATTCCAATAAGCTAATTAGAAAACTGGTTCTAGGTCCATCACCTAACATGTTGAATATCGACTCAAGTCCCCATTTAGTATCAATGTTAGTATATAGAGACTTTACGTCAATCGTAACCCAATAATAATCATTATTCCAACTAATTTTTGATATCTCATTAATAAGTTCTTGTGTATTGGAAATATGAGCTGCTACTCTATTCAAATATGCTTTCAATTGAAAATCCAAAAAGATGTTCACATTTTCCAAAAAGGAGCCTACCCCTGACACAATAGGCCTCCCAGGAGGTTCCATTATATCCTTATGGATTTTAGGCAACGCATATAGAACGGGTGTAGTGGGTTTTTTAATATACATTTTATTAACATCAGCCTGTGTAAAAAACCCTAATCGTTCGCCCTTTTCCAATAGAAATAACAATTCTTCATTATATGTTTTTATAGGGTCACTTTCCAACTTCCTATATTCTTCACAATTCAACAATAGTTTATTAACCATCTTGCAATAATCTTTTTTCTCCATAATGACCCAATTTCCACCTTTATCAGCACATTTGAAAATGTACTCATTTTTAAGCTTCTTCAAATTTTTTAGGGCCAACCATTCCTCCCTGTTCAAATTAAACTGCTTTTTTTCTTTACAAAATTCCTTAAAGGACATCTCTATTTCCCTGAGGAGGATTTTTTGAGAAATAGAAATTGCAGGCACTGAAATATGTGGTGTAAACTTGTTGTTAGTGTTCTTAAATTGAGGCATCACTAGTTTACCATAACCAGTTAAGAAATTCTCATTTGCATTCGTTTGTTCATCAACAGATGTAACAGCACTAACATTTGGTTCATCACATTCATAATTATAAATAGATAAATTCATCAGGCTCTCATCAAATTCAGAATCACTGGAAGATTCACTATAACCTTCATTCGGAACTGAATCCTGTTCCACAATCCTTCCAAAGTACACTTTAAGCAATAGTTTCCTAACAAAAACTTTTACTTCAAAATAAATATCAGCAAGGGAAGGAAAAATAGTAGGAACAAATTTACTCCCTTTATGTAAAACCTTTAACATTTCATTGTCCAAAGTTAAGCTAGATAGATTAATACAGTCTAATGATTGCACATTGTCAATCGCTCTATCAGACACAGTCACTGTTGTCAAACCTTCATTTGTAGCGATTTTGCCCCTTTCTTCCATTTCTTCCGTTTCTCCCCTTATTTGAATCGCCACTTTGAAAATCTGCGCCCATGGATGTAGAATTTGAAATTCCATCAGATGTTTCCCTGTCTGAAACTCGATTAGCAGCTACAGTCCTGGCAAAGGAAACATTTTTGCTGTATTGCATTCCGTAGAAGAAGCGGAAGAAGCAGACAAGCCTCTTTGTTTACTGCTCCGAGTCCTGCCCCTTGACCTACTATGCGTAGGTTCACGTTGCCAAGTGAACAAAACACTTATTTCATAGTCTTTGAGATCGCGAACAAGTTTGTTCCGTTTCCTTTGCACAATCTCAGTCTCTAATTTGTTGATTTTCTCATTAATATTAATGATTTGAGTTCTGTAGCTGGACTCAGCCACCAGCTCATCTTGCAACAATAAGATCTCATTTTTTTAATTTTTCATGAGATCTTTGATTACGTTTAACCAAGATATGAAGCCAACTGGTAGTACACGAAAGGGAAACTTGCTTCCATTCGTCAAGTAAGTCAGACTCATCATCAATAAAAGGTGCCACTGGCAATTTGTCTATACGAAGACCACGGGGAGTAATATTTAAACTAATGTACTTCTCCAGCAACCGAGTGTCAAAATAAAGAGCAATTTTTTTAGCCATTAGTCTATTTAGCTGAGCAAAAAGCCCATCAGCATCATTATCAACCCCCAAATTCCAGGGATCCATATTAGTATATTTCTTATCATGTTCAGTAACCATATCTGAAAACAGTATAGCATCAATTGAATGGCTCTGTTCAGAACTTTCATTACGAACCGACATGAATAAAAAAGAAAGTCTCAAAACTGGTGAAAGTACGGCTTGTGCGAAATGAAAACAACCGAAAAACACGAAAAGAAATAGAAAAATACACACCAAACAGCCAGTACTTCACCAGTATATTCCTTTATTGCTCCAACGATCTGGTACCTCGGCAACTCGCCTTCAAGGATCACAATTCACTTCATCATGGCATTAAAATTATATACCATTTGAATAGAAACAATTAATCAATTAATCAATTAAAGTTTCAGTTCAATAAAGGAAAGAAACTAAATTAAAGTGAACTCTAAAAAAACTTCAAAAATCCATTAATATAATTTATGTGCATATATATATATATATATATATATATATATATATATATATATATATATATATATACGTATATATTGTTTAAATGCATGTTTTGCATTTATTTTGTTTTTTGTTTTTTTATTTATTTTTTATTTTTTATGCACACATATTAACCAAATGAATGAATATAAACAGACTGAACTATATTTTATATAAATATGACCATAGTGTCATTGTATGAATTTACATATTATAAACACATTCGTGTGTATATAAAGTATTTATTTATTTGTTAGTAATTTGATATTGACATATTTATATAAAATATAGTTCAGTTTGTTTATATTTATTCATTTGGTTAATATGTGTACATAAAAAATAAATAAAAAAACAAAAAACAAAAAAAAAATAAAAATAAATAAATAAATAAATACAAAACATGCATTTAAACAATATATATGCATATATACGTATATATGTGTATATATATATATATATATATATATATATTATATATATATATATACATATATATATATATATACATATATATATATATATATATATATATATATATGCACATAAATTATATTAATGGATTTTTGAAGTTTTTTTAGAGGTCACTTTAAAATAGTTTCTTTCCTTTATTGAACTGAAACTTTAATTGATTAATTGCCGAGGTACCAGATCATTGGAACAATAAAGGAATATACTGGTGAAGTACTGGCTGTTTGGCGTGTATTTTTCTATTTCTTTTTGTGTTTTTCGGATAACTTATAACAGTTTGCATCACATAGTTGCATTGTTATGATGCTTTTCACATAGGCAACAACATATTCATCTGCATCTGAGTGCATTTGGTCATATATAGGATCACTGGATAACATATCAGGCACATGCTTTTCATACATTGGGATTGCTCTGGAAGTGTACTATCTCTGTCTCATTAGCAATCGTTGTCATCTGAGTCATACTGTGTCTATGGTTTTGGAATTGTTCAGTTCAGCCAATGACATGTGATCAGTCTGGGGCTGGAGACTCTCTAGGTCTATTACTTGTCTGGATAACTTCTCACATGCCCACACACTACCAAGGCACTCCTTTTTGATCTTTGAGCATCACGATTCAGCACTGGTTAATCATGGGTGAACATTTGCCAATAGATTGTTAACACCTGCTCATCCACTTGTAATATAATAACAAGGCTTAAAAACCTCAGCTTTGGCCGGCTAAGAACTAGCTGTATTCAACTGGATGTATACGAGAATTTAAGTACCTTTATCTGCACTTTTTTTTTCAAAAAATACAGTATTTAAATTGATTTTAACTGTGTTGCAGGAATATTAACTGAACTGGAAATTAGTCAGTGTTTGCTGAATTTTGTAATTTGCTAGTAATTACAGCTGTGGGGGTTAGCCACATTCTTTGATTTCCTGTCCTTGCCTATTTAAGTGGTACAGTGTGAAATATTTTCTGCTTAAAACCTCAGCTTTGGCCGGCTAAGAACTAGCTGTATTCAACAGGACATATAAGAGAATTTAAGTACCTTTATCTGCACTTTTTTTCCCCAAAAATACAGTATTTAAATTGATTTTAACTGTGTTGCAGGAATATTAACTGAACTGGAAGTTAGTCAGTATTTGCTGAATTTTGTTATTTGCTAGTAATTACAGGTGTGGGGGTAGCCACATTCTTTGATTTCCTGTCCTTGCCTATTTAAGTGGTACAGTGTGAAATATTTTCTGCTTAAAAACCTCAGCTTTGGCGGATAAGAACTAGCTGTATTCAACTGGATGTATAAGAGAATTTAAGTACCTTTATCTGCACTTTTTTTCCAAAAATACAGTATTTAAATTGATTTTAACTGTGTTGCAGGAATATTAACTGAACTGGAAGTTAGTCAGTGTTTGCTGAATTTTGTTATTTGCTAGTAATTACAGGTGTGGGGGTAGCCACATTCTTTGATTTCCTGTCCTTGCCTATTTAAGTGGCACAGTGTGAAATATTTTCTGCTTGAAAACCTCAGCTTTGGCCGGCTAAGAACTAGCTGTATTCAATTGGACGTATAAGAGAATTTAAGTACCTTTATCTGCACTTTTTTTTAAAAATACAGTATTTAAATTGATTTTAACTGTGTTGCAGGAATATTAACTGAACTGGAAGTTAGTCAGTGTTTGCTGAGTTTTGTTATTTGCTAGTAGTTACAGTTGTGGGGTTAGCCACATTCTTTGATTTCATGTCCTTGCCTATTTAAGTGGTACAGTGTGAAATATTTTCTGCTTAAAAACCTCATATTTGGCCGGCTAAGAACTAGCTGTATTCAACTGGACGTATAAGAGAATTTAAGTACCTTTATCTGCACTTTATTTTTGAAAAAATACAGTATTTAAATAGATTTTAACTGTGTTGCAGGAATATTAACTGAACTGGAAGTTAGTCAGTGTTTGCTGAATTTTATTATTTGCTAGTAATTACAGGTGTGGGGGTAGCCACATTCTTTGATTTCCTGTCCTTGCCTATTTAAGTGGTACAGTGTGAAATATTTTCTGCTTAAAAACCTCAGCTTTGGCCGGCTAAGAACTAGCTGTATTCAATTGGACGTATAAGAGAAATTAAGTACCTTTATCTGCACTTTTTTTTCAAAAAATACAGTATTTAAATTGATTTTAACTCTGTTGCAGGAATATTAACTGAACTGGACGTTAGTCAATGTTTGCTGAGTTTTGTTATTTGCTAGTAGTTACAGTTGTGGGGTTAGCCACATTCTTTGATTTCATGTCCTTGCCTATTTAAGTGGTACAGTATGAAATATTTTCTGCTTAAAAACCTCATCTTTGGCCGGCTAAGAACTAGCTGTATTCAACTGGACGTATAAGAGAATTTAAGTACCTTTATCTACACTTTATTTTTGAAAAAATACAGTATTTAAATAGATTTTAACTGTGTTGCAGGAATATTAACTGAACTGGAAGTTAGTCAGTGTTTGCTGAATTTTGTTATTTGCTAGTAATTATAGGTGTGGGGGTAGCCACATTCTTTGATTTCCTGTCCTTGCCTATTTAAGTGTTACAGTGTGAAATATTTTCTGCTTAAAAACCTCAGCTTTGGCCGGCTAAGAACTAGCTGTATTCAATTGGACGTATAAGAGAATTTAAGTACCTTTATCTGCACTTTTTTTCAAAAATACAGTATTTAAATTGATTTTAACTGTGTTGCAGGAATATTAACTGAAATGGAAGTTAGTCAGTGTTTGCTGAATTTTATTATTTGCTAGTAATTACAGGTGTGGGGTAGCCACATTCTTTGATTTCCTGTCCTTGCCTATTTAAGTGGTACAGTGTGAAATATTTTCTGCTTAAAAACCTCAGCTTTGGCCGGCTAAGAACTAGCTGTATTCAATTGGACGTATAAGAGAATTTAAGTACCTTTATCTGCAGTTTTTTTCAAAAAATACAGTATTTAAATTGATTTTAACTGTGTTGCAGGAATATTAACTGAACTGGACGTTAGTTAGTGTTTGTTGAGTTTTGTTATTTGCTAGTAGTTACAGTTGTGGGGTTAGCCACATTCTTTGATTTCATGTCCTTGCCTATTTAAGTGGTACAGTGTGAAATATTTTCTGCTTAAAAACCTCATCTTTGGCCGGCTAAGAACTAGCTGTATTCAACTGGATGTATAAGAGAATTTAAGTACCTTTATCTACACTTTTTTTTTCAAAAAATACAGTATTTAAATTGATTTTAACTGTGTTGCAGGAATATTAACTGAACTGGAAGTTAGTCAGTGTTTGCTGAATTTTGTTATTTGCTAGTAATTATAGGTGTGGGGGTAGCCACATTCTTTGATTTCCTGTCCTTGCCTATTTATGTGGTACAGTGTGAAATATTTCTGCTTAAAAACCTCAGCTTTGGCCGGCTAAGAACTAGCTGTATTCAACTGGACGTATAAGAGAATTTAAGTATGTTTATCTGCACTTTTATTTCAAAAAATACAGTATTTAAATTGATTTTAACTGTGTTGCAGGAATATTAACTGAACTGGAAGCTAGTCAGTGTTTGCTGAATTTTGTTATTTGCTAGTAATTACAGGTGTGGGGGTAGCCACATTCTTTGATTTCATGTCCTTGCCTTTTTAAGTGGTACAGTGTGAAATATTTTCTGCTTAAAAACCTCATCTTTGGCTGGCTAAGAACTAGCTGTATTCAACTGGACATATAAGAGAATTTAAGTACCTTTATCTGCACATTATTTTTGAAAAAATACAGTATTTAAATAGATTTTAACTGTGTTGCAGGAATATTAACTGAACTGGAAGTTAGTCAGTGTTTGCTGAATTTTATTATTTGCTAGTAATTACAGGTGTGGGGGTAGCCACATTCTTTGATTTCCTGTCCTTGCCTATTTAAGTGGTACAGTGTGAAATATTTTCTGCTTAAAAACCTCAGCTTTGGCCGGCTAAGAACTAGCTGTATTCAATTGGACGTATAAGAGAAATTAAGTACCTTTATCTGCACTTTTTTGTGAAAAATACAGTATTTAAATTGATTTTAACTCTGTTGCAGGAATATTAACTGAACTGGACGTTAGTCAATGTTTGCTGAGTTTTGTTATTTGCTAGTAGTTACAGTTGTGGGGTTAGCCACATTCTTTGATTTCATGTCCTTGCCTATTTAAGTGGTACAGTGTGAAATATTTTCTGCTTAAAAACCTCATCTTTGGCCGGCTAAGAACTAGCTGTATTCAACTGGACGTATAAGAGAATTTAAGTACCTTTATCTACACTTTATTTTTGAAAAAATACAGTATTTAAATAGATTTTAACTGTGTTGCAGGAATATTAACTGAACTGGAAGTTAGTCAGTGTTTGCTGAATTTTGTTATTTGCTAGTAATTATAGGTGTGGGGTAGCCACATTCTTTGATTTCCTGTCCTTGCCTATTTAAGTGTTACAGTGTGAAATATTTTCTGCATTAAAACCTCAGCTTTGACCGGCTAAGAACTAGCTGTATTCAATTGGACGTATAAAAGAATTTAAGTACCTTTATATGCACTTTTTTACCCCCAAAACATACAGTATTTAAATTGATTTTAACTGTGTTGCAGGAATATTAACTGAAATGGAAGTTAGTCAGTGTTTGCTGAATTTTATTATTTGCTAGTAATTACAGGTGTGGGGGTAGCCACATTCTTTGATTTCCTGTCCTTGCCTATTTAAGTGGTACAGTGTGAAATATTTTCTGCTTAAAAACCTCAGCTTTGGCCGGCTAAGAACTAGCTGTATTCAATTGGACGTATAAGAGAATTTAAGTACCTTTATCTGCAGTTTTTTTTTCAAAAAATACAGTATTTAAATTGATTTTAACTGTGTTGCAGGAATATTAACTGAACTGGACGTTAGTTAGTGTTTGTTGAGTTTTGTTATTTGCTAGTAGTTACAGTTGTGGGGTTAGCCACATTCTTTGATTTCCTGTCCTTGCCTATTTAAGTGGTACAGTGTGAAATATTTTCTGCTTAAAAACCTCAGCTTTGGCCGGCTAAGAACTAGCTGTATTCAACTGGATGTATAAGAGAATTTAAGTACCTTTATCTGCACTTTATTTTTGAAAAAATACAGTATTTAAATAGATTTTAACTGTGTTGCACGAATATTAACTGAACTGTAAGTTAGTCAGTGTTTGCTGAATTTTGTTATTTGCTAGTAATTATAGGTGTGGGGGTAGCCACATTCTTTGATTTCCTGTCCTTGCCTATTTATGTGGTACAGTGTGAAATATTTCTGCTTAAAAACCTCAGCTTTGGCTGGCTAAGAACTAGCTGTATTCAATTGGACATATAAGAGAATTTAAGTACCTTTATCTGCACTTTTATTTCAAAAAATACAGTATTTAAATTGATTTTAACTGTGTTGCAGGAATATTAACTGAACTGGAAGTTAGTCAGTGTTTGCTGAATTTTGTTATTTGCTAGTAGTTACAGTTGTGGGGTTAGCCACATTCTTTGATTTCATGTCCTTGCCTTTTTAAGTGGTACAGTGTGAAATATTTTCTGCTTAAAAACCTCATCTTTGGCTGGCTAAGAACTAGCTGTATTCAACTGGACATATAAGAGAATTTAAGTACCTTTATCTGCACATTATTTTTGAAAAAATACAGTATTTAAATAGATTTTAACTGTGTTGCAGGAATATTAACTGAACTGGAAGTTAGTCAGTGTTTGCTGAATTATGTTATTTGCTAGTAATTACAGGTGTGGGGGTATCCACATTTTTTGATTTCCTGTCCTTGCTTATTTAAGTGGTACAGTGTGAAATATTTTCTGCTTAAAAACCTCAGCTTTGGCCGGCTAAGAACTAGCTGTATTCAGCTGGAAGTATAAGAGAATTTAAGTACCTTTATCTGCACTTTTTTGTTCAAAAAATACAGTATTTAAATTGATTTTAACTGTGTTGCAGGAATATTAACTGAACTGGAAGTTAGTCAGTGTTTGCTGAATTTTGTTATTTGCTAGTAATTACAGGTGTGGGGGTAGCCACATTTGTTGATTTCCTGTCCTTACCTACTTAAGTGGTACAGTGTGAAATATTTTCTGCTTAAAAACCTCACCTTTGGCTGGCTAAGAACTAGCTATATTCAACTGGACATATAAGAGAATTTAAGTACCTTTATCTGCACTTTTTTTTTCAAAAAATACAGTATTTAAATTGATTTTAACTGTGTTGCAGGAATATTAACTGAACTGGAAGTTAGACAGTGTTTGCTGAATTTTGTTATTTGCTAGTAATTACAGGTGTGGGGGTAGCCACATTCTTTGATTTCCTGTCCTTGCCTATTTAAGTGGTACAGTGTGAAATATTTTCTGCATAAAAACCTCAGCTTTGGCCGGCTAAGAACTAGCTGTATTCAACTGGACGTATAATTAGGTTCATAGGTTCATACTAGGCTATCTGCCCAAGGGCATTTACAAGCCTAGCCCAGAGTTTTGTGGCTTTCGCCACCCCTTTAGTTTGAAGAAGACTATTTCCATTATTTTGCTGTGCCTCTGTCAAGCAGTGACACTGAGGTAATCCCTGGGGTATATCTGCGATCTCCCATCCATTGGTCAAGATTTCTCTTGAACAAGGTCAGCGAGGTGCTCTGCCTCACATGTACCGGGATTTTGTTCCACAGCATAGGGAGTCTCTGGGTGATGAATCTGTCCCTCCAGCACGTTCTATTAATAACCGTGTCAAGGTTTAAGTCTCCCGCCCTTGTAGTTCTGAGGGATCTAGATTTTTTGAGGTGAAGCATGTTCATCAAAACTGGGTTTGACATGGCCTTGTATGTAGGGCACAGGTCACCTCTGAGCAAGCGGTAAGCGACTGAATAGAGCTGGAGTTCTTTCAGTCTGGCAGCATAAGACATATTTTTGAGACCCTTTATCCTTTTGGTGAGGAACTTTTGGGGCCTTTCCAGCTGCTGCAGGTGTCGGGTCAGATACATTCCGAATGGGGCATTGTACTCAATCATTGGTCTGATGAGTGATGAGTACAGGGAGACGATGACCTCCCTTGATCTAGATGTGAATCCCTTCATGATCAGGTGGGCAATGTAGAAGGTCTTCCTAACTATTTTAGCAACGTGAGTGTCAAACGAAAGGTTACTGTCAACCTTGGTCCCCAGATCCCTGATAACTTCTTCTGTGCTCAGTGGATTGCCACCTATATGGTAGCTAGGGTTAACCTTGTTTTTCCCGAAGGGTATGACTATGAATTTCTTGGCGTTTAACTTTAGGCCATGGCTCTGGCACCAGTTATCCGTTTCTGTGAGACCCTTCTGAAGCATATCTGTGTCAGATGTGTTTTCGACTATGGCGCCCAGTTTGCAGTCATCTGCAAACTTTGTCAGCCATAACCCTCCTGTGTTTGCTTGTACTTCAGAAAAGTAGATGCCGAACAAAAGTGGGCCCAGGACTGAGCCCTGTGGGACACCACTTGTGACAGGCTTTGAGTCTGACATGGCACCAGCAACTCTGACCCTGTGGGTTCTGTCACTTAGCCAGTTTGCAACCCATCTTGTAATGTATGGGTTTACATTTAAGCTGATGAGTTTTTCAATGATACCTGAGTGGGGTATTGTGTCAAAAGCCTTTGCCAGGTCGAGGTAGGCTGTATGGACTGCCTTTCCTTCATCAATGGCCTTGGTGACTGTTTCGAAAAAGTCAACCAAGTTTAAAAGGCATGATCTGCCTTTGACAAAGCCAAACTGGGTTGAATCCAAAGTCTGCAAGTTCCCTATGTCTTTATTTATGAGTTCCATTATGATCCTCTCCATGGCTTTGCAGATCAGGCTTGTCAAGCTGATGGGATGGTAATTTCCAGGGTCGGTGGAGGCACCGCCTTTGTGAAGTGGGACCACAGTTGCCGTGCGCCACTCCTTGGGTACGTATCCTGAGGTGAGGCTAAGATTAAACAGCTGTCCTAACTGCGGATTTAATTCCTCATTGAGTTCGTAGAGCATACAGCCGGGGACACCATCCAGTCCCATGGATGCTGTGTTTTTCACCTTGGAGAGAGCAGTTCTCACCTGGGCGTTAGAGATGTTTGGGGTCTACAATCCTCTGGTATAGATATCTCCCCTTATGGGGGGAGGGGGGGGGAGTTTGCACTGAACCTGTCAGCCAGTATGTTGGCAATGTCTGTAGGTTCAGTAATTTTCACATCATTTTGAAATAATTCTGAGCATATCTGGGAGTTTCCTCCCAGGTTTCTAACATAGCTAAAGAAGACCTTATGATTGTCTTTTGAGTCCTTAGCAATTTTTCTCTCAACATTTGCCTTGGATGATTTTATGAGAGCTCTTAGTTTTTTTACTTATAATGATCAAAGGTGTCTTACCTTTTAAGGATTTTGCTCTATCTTGTAGTAGCTTCCTCCTTTTGTTGTAGAGCTTGTTTATGGCTGGGGTCCACCAGACTGGATGCTTGCCTTTGGTACAAAGAGTCTTTGTTTTGTTTGGGATTGCCTGATCCATGCAGTCCTGTAGGTGCTGGTAGAAGGCATTTGTAAGTGATTCAGCGGCTTGAGTAATGTTTACCGCCGGCTCGGGGGCCTTAAAGGAGACCACACTAGTCTTTATAAATGTGAAGTCTGCTTTTGAGAAGTTCTTCACTGTGGTCTTTTTTATCTCAGGTGGGGGCGGGATGAGGACCTCCAGTGAGATTAGTTTATGATCTGATCTCACCAGTGAGGGGTATACTTCCGGTGTTGAACATTGTGATCCCATGTTCATGATGATGAGATCAAGTATGTTTTCACCTCTTGGGGGATGGTGACTAGTTGTTCCATGGCATTTGAGTTTATGAACTCCAGGAACCTTTGGGCTAGAGTGTTTGGGCTTGAGTAGTGATCCCAGTCTATATTAGGGTAGTTGAAGTCACCTAGTATGATGGTGTTTGGAGAATTTAAGTACCTTTATCTGCACAATTTTTTTTTCAAAAAATACAGTATTTAAATTGATTTTACCTGTGTTGCAGGAATATTAACTGAACTGGAAGTTAGTCAGTCTTTGCTGAATTTTGTTATTTGCTAGTAATTACAGGTGTGGGGGTAGCCACATTCTTTGATTTCCTGTCCTTGCCTATTTATGTGGTACAGTGTGAAATATTTTCTGCTTAAAAACCTCAGCCTTGGCCGGCTAAGAACTAGCAGTATTCAACTGGACGTATAAGAGAATTTAAGTACCTTTATCTACACTTTTTTTTCAAAAAATACAGTATTTAAATTGATTTTAACTGTGTTGCAGGAATATTAACTGAACTGGAAGTTAGTCAGTGTTTGCTGAATTTTGTTATTTGCTAGTAATTACAGGTGTGGGGTAGCCACATTCTTTGTTTTCCTGTCCTTGCCTATTTAAGTGGTACAGTGTGAAATATTTTCTGCTTAAAAACCTCAGCTTTGGCCGGCTAAGAACTAGCTATATTCAACTGGACGTATAAGAGAATTTAAGTACCTTTATCTGCACTTTTTTTCAAAAATACAGTATTTAAATTGATTTTAACTGTGTTGCAGGAATATTAACTGAACTGGAAGTTAGTCAGTGTTTGCAGAATTTTGTTATTTGCTAGTAATTACAGGTGTGGGGGTAGCCACATTCTTTGATTTCCTGTCCTTGCCTATTTAAGTGGTACAGTGTGAAATATTTTCTGCTTAACAACCTCAGCTTTGACCGGCTAAGAACTAGCTGTATTCAACTGGACGTATAAGAGAATTTAAGTACCTTTATCTGCACTTTTTTTTTCAAAAATACAGTATTTAAATTGATTTTAACTGTGTTGCAGGAATATTAACTGAACTGGAAGTTAGTCAGTGTTTGCTGAATTTTGTTATTTGCTAGTAATTACAGGTGTGGGGGTAGCCACATTCTTTGTTTTCCTGTCCTTGCCTATTTAAGTGGTACAGTGTGAAATATTTTCTGCTTAAAAACCTCAGCTTTGGCCGGCTAAGAACTAGCTATATTCAACTGGACGTATAAGAGAATTTAAGTACCTTTATCTGCACTTTTTTTTCAAAAATACAGTATTTAAATTGATTTTAACTGTGTTGCAGGAATATTAACTGAACTGGAAGTTAGTCAGTGTTTGCAGAATTTTGTTATTTGCTAGTAATTACAGGTGTGGGGTAGCCACATTCTTTGATTTCCTGTCCTTGCCTATTTAAGTGGTACAGTGTGAAATATTTTCTGCTTAAAAACCTCAGCTTTGGCCGGCTAAGAACTAGCTGTATTCAACTGGACGTATAAGAGAATTTAAGTACCTTTATCTGCACTTTTTTTTCAAAAATACAGTATTTAAATTGATTTTAACTGTGTTGCAGGAATATTAACTGAACTGGAAGTTAGTCAGTGTTTGCTGAATTTTGTTATTTGCTAGTAATTACAGGTGTGGGTGTAGCCACATTCTTTGATTTCCTGTCCTTGCCTATTTAAGTGGTACAGTGTGAAATATTTTCTGCTTAAAAACCTCAGCTTTGGCCGGCTAGGAACTAGCTATATTGAACTGGACGTATAAGAGAATTTAAGTACCTTTATCTGCACTTTTTTTTTCAAAAAATACCGTATTTAAATTGATTTTAACTGTGTTGCAGGAATATTAACTGAACTGGAAGTTTTTACTCTGCTCTTCAGTTAGTCCGAATGACCCTCCCTGTTTTTGTTTTGGTGTTAATCTTAGTGGCCTCGAAACTGCCTGCCCCTCTTGTAAGTTTGTGTTTGGATACACCTTCTGGGCCCATCTCATTTGCTCACTCAACTGAGTGCAGTGAGATCATATTCTGATTTCAGGCACTCCTACTGTGTACAAAGAGAGCATCTGGGAAACAGAAAAAAAAAATTAAGCTTGTTTCCTGCCTTTCCTGTTAAGTGGTATAGACTATTTGCAGGCTTCTGAGCCCCCAAGCCCTTCTGTGTTGGAGGGAAGCCTTCTAGCTTAGTTTTTTTTTTTCTTATAACTAGCCAGTTTTCTAGTTTCAGCACTCAGATCTGTTTCTTAGATCTCAGCACTTGTTCAGAAAAAAAAATTTCATCTGCTTTTACTGTAATTGTGTTTCTACCTACTTTATTTTACTTTTGCATCATCTTAAAAGTACTCACTTGTATTTATTACTGCTTGGTGTAACTCATTCTAAGCCTTTTGTTTTAAACACTTGGGCTTCGGACCAGTTGTTTTGCACTGAGAGGGTTTGTGGTCTGCACTGTAGTGGCAGAACAGGTAGCTTACATCCTTCTAGGTTGGGAACTGCTGATTGAGGGCTCAGTATCTGTTATTCTAAAAGTGTATTAATTCTGATTTAAGCACTTGGGCTTTCAGGCCAGTTATTTTACATTAAGAGGGTTCGTGGTCTGCACTCTTGTGGGAGGAGAGGCTGGACTCTGCCCTTCTGAGCTGGGAATTTCTGGTTAAAGGCTCATAGTGCATGCATATCTGAACTGCTTCTTACTGAAGTTGGTGCGCCTTGTTTGCTGTGGCATAGACTGGATTCGGGCCTGCTGGATCTAGCTTTGTTTGTGTAACTTGAGCACTAATCCAGGCATTCTCTAAAGTATTCAGTTGTATTTATTACTGCTTGGTAGTAACTTGATTAAAGCATAGCTATCATTCTAAGTCTTTTGGATTAAGCACTTGGGCTTCAGACCAGTTGTTTTACATTAGGAAGGTTTGTGGCATGCACTGTGGTGGCAAGACAGGTAGCTTTCATTTTTCTAAGTTGGGAACTGCTGATTGAGAGCCCAGTGTCTATTATTCTTAAAGTGTATTAGTTCTGGTTTAAGCACTTGTGCTTCAGGCCAGTTATTTTACATTAAGAAGGTTTGTGGTCTGCACTCTTGTGGGAGAAGAGGCTGGACTCTGCCCTTCTGAGCTGGGAATTTCTGTTTAAAGGTTTATAGTGCCTAAATATTTGAACTGTATCTTACTGAAATTGGTACCCCTTGTTTGCTGTAGCATAGACTAGATCCAGGCCTGCTGAATCTAGCTTTGTTTATATGCTTGTTGTTTGTTTGCTTGTTATTTCCCTGGAACGCTAATTCCACCTATTACGCGGCTTCTCAGCACTTCTGTGGATCACTAGTGATATCTGCATTGCTTACTGTACTTATTTCCTTGTTTCACTTGAAAGAAAGTTACTGTTTGTCGTTTTTGCATTTAAGTTACCTGTAACACATTGCACTTAAGTTACCTGACACTTGCTCACTAAAGCAATTATATAAGTCAGCACTAAAAATTAAAAGCACTACACCCTCACTCCCCACTGGCCCTTGTTTTCAATTATAAAGGAATTCCCAATATTATTCTAGCATGTCCAAAGGTCAGTTGTCAATCTCCTCTCCGGTCCAGCTGGTGAATCTGGGAATCTTGAGGCAATGTTACAACTGCCTCATGTACACAGACAACCCTCTCCTCCTCCCAACAAATTCCAACCCATGTGAGAGATGCAACCATATAGCCAAACTGGAGGCTAAGCTCTCTCAACTCAGTACTGGCATAACCAGTCAGGAGGAGAAGGAAACCACACTCATTACAATTCCAGTCTCACATAGACCTACCACGACAGCAAACCAAACACATAATCACACAAAAACATACTCGGAGGCTCTAAATAAAGATCTGCCTAAGCAGCAGAGACCGCCAAAGCAGACACCCAAGCAACCGCTACCCCAAAACAAAACACATGCAACACATATCTCACAAAGCCAGTGTGTTGAACAGTCACAGCCCTTAAGACTAAACAACACACCTGATACACTTGTAATAGGTGACTCTATCATCAGGCACACTGACGTCCCGCTCACCAGGCTGAACAAGGAGAGGGTCACGGTGAGCAGCCTGTCGGGCGCTAGGATCCGCCACATAACACAAGCACTCAGGTCACTCCAAGGCAAGTACAAATATGACTCAGTCATTGTCCATGCTGGTGTGAATGACCTGAGATGTACCTCCCTGGACTACATGAAAAGAGACATAGAGGAACTCTCTGAGCATGTAGCCCAGGCCGGTATGACCCTGACCTTGAGTAGCATCTTACCCTCACCAAGAATGATGCCACAATATGAAGACAAGATGATCAATTTCAACAATTGGCTTAAGTACTGGTGTCATTCAAAGGGGATCCAATGCCTGTCAGCTTGGGATGATATGCTCGACAAGCCACGATGCTTCGCTAGGGACGGCTTGCACCTGTCACCCCTGGGCTTTCAGATATTGGCAAAGGCTCTTGCTATCCCCATAGTGCCTTTTTTAGGCAAGGCTCAAAAGACAAACCCACCTCCACAGGTATCACAAGGGATAAGAAACTAAGAGTAATGCTACTCAACGCCAGAAGTCTAAACCTCAATATGCACGCACTCGAAACTCTCCTTAGCATGGAGAACATCGATATCTGTGCAGTAACAGAAACCTGGTTCAGGGCTCCCGAGAGCACCCCAGCACTACCAGGTTATACCTCATACCATGCTTTTCGGCCCCAAAACTTGGACCGAACCACAAAAGGAGGGGGAGTATCGATATTCATCAAAGATACCCACACCTCCAGGTTGGTGGCAAAGCACAAAGCATCAGAGACTATCCATGTGCAACTAACAGTGGGTATAACTGCCTTCCAGTTTATAGCCTGCTACAGACCACCCTCCCAAACCCAGGAACCCCACTCGGCCTTCCTGAGAACACTGGAAAATATGAAGGTCTGTATAAACACCATTATATTGGGCAACTTCAACTACCCAAAAATAGACTGGGAGCATTACTCTAGCTCCAACACCCTAGCCCAAAGGTTCCTAGAATTTATAAACTCAAATGCTATGGAACAACTTGTTACCACTCCCACAAGAGGGGAATACATACTGGACCTGATCATCACCAACATGGGGACTCTATGCTCCAGACCAGAAGTGTATCCCTCACTGGTAAGATGAGACCATAAACTAATCTCACTGGATATTCACATCCCGACCCCACCCCCTGCTCAGAAAATCACAGTGAAAAACTTCTCTAAAGCAAATTTCACACTCCTCAAAACCGAGGTGGAATCCTTCAAAACCCCCGGGCCTGTGGAAAATATGGCCCAGACCACAGAATCCTTTATAAACACATTCTATGAACACCTTCAGGAATGCATGGATCATGCGATACCAAATAAAACCAAGACCCATTCCTCCAAAGGCAGGCGTCCTGTCTGGTGGACCCCAGCCATAAACAAACTATACAATAGAAGGAGGAAGCTACTAAATGATAGAGCAAAATCCCAAAAAGGGAAGGCATCACTGATCAGTATTAGCAAAAAACTACAGGCACTCATAAAATTGTCTAAGGCCAGCTTTGAGAGAAAAATTGCACAGCACACTAAGGATAATCACAAGGCTTTCTTTAGTTATGTTAGGAACCTGGGTGATAATTCCCAGATATGCTCAGAATTAGTCCAAAATGACAAATAATACACCAAACCCACAGGCATTGCCAACATCCTAGCTGACAGGTTCAGCGCAAACTTCTAACCTCCTCCCCACCAAAAGGGCAAATATCTATCCCAGCAGAGTGCTGCCCCCCTGACATCTCAGATGCTCAGGTAAGAGCCACCCTCTCCAAAGCAAAAAACACAGCATCAATGGGACCAGATGGTGTCCCGGGCTGCGTCCTACATGAACTCCAAGAAGAGCTAAACCCAAACATAAAACTACTGTTCAATCTCAGCCTTACTACAGGATATGTGCCCAAAGAGTGGCATACAGCAACAGTGGTCCCTCTAAATAAAGGTGGTGCCTCAACAGATCCTGGAAACTATCGCCCCATAAGCCTGACTAGCTTGGTCTGCAAAGCTATGGAAAGGATCATCATGGACCTCATAAATAAAGATATTGGGGACCTACAGACACTGGATCCTACCCAGTTTGGCTTTGTTAAGGGCAGATCCTGCCTCTTAAACCTGGTTGATTTCTTTGAAACAGTCACCAAGGCCATTGACGAGGGGAAGTTGGTCCACACAGCCTACCTGGACCTCGCAAAAGCCTTCGATACAATACCCCACTTGGGCATTATAGATAAGCTCACCAGCTTAAATATAAACCCCTATGTCACTAGATGGATTGCAAACTGGCTCAAGGACAGAACCCACATGGTTAGAATTGCTGGAGCCATGTCAGACTCCAAACTAGTTACAAGTGGTGTCCCACAAGGCTCAGTCCTGGGGCCTCTCTTGTTCGGTATATATTTCTCGGAGGTACAGGCCAACATGGAAGGACTGTGGCTGACCAAGTTCGCAGATGACTGCAAACTGGGCGCCATAATCGACTCTCCAGCTGACACAAGCATCCTCCAAAAGGGCCTCATAGAAACAGACAATTGGTGCCAGAGCCATGGCCTCAAGCTAAATGCCAAAAAGTGTGTAGTCATCCCCTTTGGCAAAAACAAAGTGACCACAAATTACCACATAGGTGGTAATCCATTAAGTACAGAAGAAGTAATTAGGGACCTGGGGACCCAAGTTGATAGCAATCTGTCATTTGACAACCACGTGGCCAAAGTGGTTAGAAAAACATTTTATATAGCCCACCTAATCATGAAGGGATTCATATCTAGATCAGGGGAGGTCATCGTGCCTCTTTACGCATCCCTCATCAGGCCCATAATTGAGTACAATGCCCCTTTTGGGATGTACCTTACCAGACACCTGCAGCAACTGGAAAGACCCCACAAGTACCTCACCAAGAGGATCAAAGGGCTCAAACGGATGCCATATGCTGCCCGGTTAAAGAAACTCCAGCTCTAATCAGTGGCATACCGCCTGTTCAGAGGCGATCTGTGCCTGACGTATAAAGCCATGTCCAACCTGGAATTAATGGACATGCTGCACCTCAGAAAATCCAAATCCCATCGAGCTACGCGTTCGAGAGACTTGAACCTCAGCACTGAAATAAATAGGACATGCTGGAGGGACAGATTCATAACCCAGAGGCTCCCTTCACTCTGGAATAAAATCCCAGTCCAGGTTAGGCAGAGTCCCTCATTGACTCTCTTCAAGAGGAATCTTGATGAGTGGATGGGAGATCGTAGGTTTACCCCAGGTATCACTTCTGTGTCACTGTTAGACAGAGGCACAGTATACTAACCTCATAAAAGGGCATAGCAAAATAAATTTAAAATGGGTGGCGAAAGCCAAACACATTCTGGCTAGGCTTATAAATGCTCTAGGGCAGATAGCCTAGTATGAACCTTTGAACCTATGAACCTAAGACCAGACCTACTTGCATCAGAGCTCACAGTTGTTAGCCTGTTGTTATTACAGCATACTAGCACTTCAGCCATAGTTAGCATTTCTTTAACTATGCTAAAGGCTTGGGATTCAACTTCTCCTCATGACCAAGATGCATATTTCTTTATCTTTATCAGTTTGTCAGTGTGGATGTAGCATGGTAGAGAGATCTGTCAAAAATTTGCCTAAGAAGATTATAATGCCAAGGTCTTGTCAAAAACAGAAATGCGTCTTGAACTTTTTAACTATGTTATTCCTCTGATCTAGCTTGCATCTGGTTTGATTCCACTATTGCTTAGTTCTTTGACTGAAATATTGAATTTCAGACCTTCCAAAGCAGGTTCCAATCAGTTCATCGAAACTTCAGCAGTTCGAACACCATATGTTTGAACTGTGAAGTTTGAAAACTGATTATCGTGAAGCTGCAGAACATCAAATTCTTTCCCAGGGAAAGAATTAATTGGGCCATTTCTGTGGCTTCACGATTTTCAGCACTGTGGTGGAAAGTTATGGGTCAGGTTCAGGTAAGTGAGCAATTGTGTGGACGTTAGGGTTAGGGCATGGGTTAGGTGAGTTAGGGTTAGGGCATGGGTGAGGTGGGTGTGTGATAGTGACAGACTTTAGGGTTAGGGCAGGATACGTGAGTTAGGGTTAGGGCGCGGGTCAGGTGAGTGTGCGATAGTGGCGGACCTTAGGGTTAGGGTTTGGGTTAAGATAAATGGATAGGTAGTAGTGTTGTGTGTGTGTGTGTGTGTGTGTGTGTGTGTGTGTGTGTGTGTGTGTGTGTGTGTGTGTGTGTGTGTTTCTTGGAACAGCAATTTTTTTCCCTGGGAAAAAAAAATCGCTGTTCTAAGCCTTTGATGGTTTTGCACTTCGAGGTTAGAAGTTCGAACATATGGTGTTCAAACTTCTGCTGTTTCGACAAAGTGATATAGACCCTTTCAAAGCAACTTTTTATCTTTATTTATCTTCAAACCTAAACTAATAATACTGTAAAGTCTTGCTTCAATCCTTGATTTGTTGGTGTATTCATTAGGACAAAACACCAGTACAGCATCCAGGACAAAAAAAAAAAATGTATGCCCATTTAAAAAATAACTCACTTCTCACTGCAATGCTTGTGATGTTGACATTGCCCTAAGTGGAAGTCTCTCAAAACAGAGCCTTCCCATTGAATTAATGAAGGTTATATGTTTTTGATAATTTTTCTGTATAGGTATTTGCCAAACCCCATTTTGAGTGCCTAATGTGGAGAACACTTAAGTTTTGTCCATTTTATGTTTTTCATGCAAGTAAAATGCACCCTTCTCAAATTACTGAATCATTAGGCTTTTTCAAATCAACACATATTCAAATGCTGCTGTTTGCAAATGCTGCCACACACTATTTGATTAGTTCAGTCACACTAGGTTTTTCACTCTTTTAAGCTATGCCCCTGCTTCAGATAGTATTAGAAAGAAGCACTATTCTGTGTGTAATGAAGGCATATATGACATTTATCTTTATTTTGTCTTTACTGGGTTACAGTTAAACAGACCACCCTCACCAAACACATCAACACTTACTTTGTCTATAGGCCCATTTCACATGCAACAACTTTGCTGAACAGATTATTTATGTATTAACCATCCAGTATTTAAAACACAAACCTCTGCTTATACTCATTCTGATCAGACAGGCCTAGAAATCTAAAAATACATTTGTTTCTCTGCAGTGCTACATATTTCTGTCTTTCAGGGAACTGCAGGTGATTCAAGACACCTCTAACAAGCAGTATGTGGAATTACATAAATAATCACTCCATGAATTGTTCTTGAAACAGACTGGAGATAAGTGAACAGGAAGTTTTACTTGCTCATTTGATTTAGTGTTTAGCATAGCAGTCAGAGTACACAACAAAAATGCTTAATTTATATGTTTTTAAGTAGCCACTTCTATAATCAGTTTAGTTTTACAAATGTTAGCAAAATGTCCCATTATCTGACATTTTTACACATACTGCCATATGCTGCACACTCTCCTGATCAGCATGATGACAGTTATACCTCATACATTTGCCAGGATTGCATTAATTTTATTTATTTTGTACACACTTACATTGGCCAGAATCATACTTCCTTTTAAACTTGCCATTTTCTCTCTGTATTAACTAACACACATTATTTGCCATTTTTATTTTAGTACTTTGTTTTTTTTTTTACTAGTTCCTACTGTCTAGTAATCTGTATTGCTTTTTCCAAAGTCAAATTCAGTTCAAAGTTTAACATTTATCAGAGTTTTTTCCAAGTTACTTCTGTTAAAAGGTATAAACGTCAGACCCTTACCTAAGATTTCTTGATGTAGGTGATTCAACGGTTTTATCATGGGATGCCAGACCTTAGTCCTGTTTTGTTGTTGGGTCTCTGTTGGGTCCCTTCTTTTATGTTGATCTCTCCAAGTCATTCATCTCACAGGCATCTTTCCAGAACATGTGCAATGTTGTTGGTGCCCTTGTGGAGACCAATGAATTGAGGTGAAATGCTGCTCCATTATTTGCCTCCCTGTTGGGGTCTGGTAGTTCCAGTTGCTGGGTAACTCCCTCTGGGGTGTTATACTCATATCTTGTTGTCTCATGCTGGTGGTGAGTGCACCTAAATCAGATCCAGGTTCATGGTGGCCCAAGGAAAGTCCTGCCTGTTGTCTCCTTTCACATCTCTATGGTCAGCAATAAGTATAGCCAGGGTCCCTTATATTCTAACCTCATGATTTGGGTGATGCTTAAGTTTGTCGTGCCTCCAGTCACCAGCATAACATTTCTGACCATTGTGTCTAGGTGGGTCTTTCCTTCTCTTGGTAGAAGTATGGTGGTTTTGTGGTCCATGCTTGTCCCTTGAGTCCGTGTCAATTGTTTTCTATTTTCTTCTCCTTAGTTTTGCTATCAGGAGGGGGAGTCAGGGTTGTCCTTGCTTAAATTCTCTATGTTTATGACATTGCTGATAGTAAAATCTTGATGGGTTTTGTTATGCCTAAGGAAGATCCCAATCTGCTTGAGACTAGCATCCTTTAAAGCTGTGTCCCACTGTCTATGTCCTCCCCCACATTGTTCCACATGGCTTTCTTGAACAGCTTCAGTACCCTAGGAATCAGTTATTTTTCAACATTGTTCCTGAGGTTAATTTTTCCCAATATAATTCTTTCATTCTGTTTAGTTGTTTCTCAAGGAGGAGAAAGTTGTCTATAGGATCCTGTTGGATGTTGTTTCTTGGTGATCAATCTGTACTGTCATCATGCCCAGTGTACTGGGTTATGTTTAAACAGGTAGGTGTCTTCATAAGATTTTAAGTCTCAGATTATCAGCTTACATATGACTGGTGGTCTCCTTAAAGGGATTCTCTTGAGTACATTACTCTTCTGGGATGCCAAGGATAAACAGAAAACAGATGTAATCCAGAAAGCTTGAGTGAAGTCTGGAATCCCACAAGAAACAGAGTACAAAGGATTAGTTCACATAAAATCACTTTAGCTAGCAGATATGGAAAACTAAACCAAGAAGAAACTTTGCAGTGTGGGGGCTGTGATATTCAGGTCCTAAATTATGTTAGGCACTTAATTCACTAAATAAAAATTGAACTGTAAAATATAACTATAAAAGACGTGCTTCAAAATAATCAAATAGAAAATAGTTGGTAGTCCACAGTTGAGTTAAAA
Organism: Protopterus annectens; assembly: GCF_019279795.1. Classification (NCBI taxonomy): domain Eukaryota; kingdom Metazoa; phylum Chordata; order Ceratodontiformes; family Protopteridae; genus Protopterus; species Protopterus annectens. The sequence goes on from NC_056735.1 coordinate 1,582,656,596, forward strand.
ATAGAATATAACAGCTACAAAAAAATGGATCAGGCAGTATCTGACCTTCTCTTGTTCATCTAAGTATACAAAACAAGTATCCAATATTTTGTGTATCTTCAGTTCTGTTGGTTTAATTAAAATGTTAAGCGAAACCAGTTTCAATTACAATGGTTAGTTTAAAACAAACAAATGTCCCACGCTTTTTGTTTTTGGTTATCCAAAAACTTTTTCAAACAAATAATCACCCTGCCTCTTCCTCCTACTTAAAATCTTTAATAACATCACGTGTCTCTTACAAAGTACACAATTAACTTGATTTCCATTAATCACGTTGTCTAATATACATTTACTAATAAATAAATAACATTCAAATCACTGCTGTTGTATATTATTTTCATATACTTTCTTGTCCTTATTTCCGATGTCCATAGTTATTTGGACCACTTTATAAACAGTTAAGAATACACGCTATGGAATACCCATATTTGTTCTTAAAAAGGGGATGCGTTCATAAATAATATTAGTAACGTTTATCAAGCGTGTTACCTGTATGTATGCAAGCCATAGCTTTCATGTATTATTTTTGTTGTTTATATTTTTATATACTTTGTATTCTTCTTTGTCTTCCAACTGTCTACAAACTACTTAAAGTATATATTATCGTTTTAAAGTAAATGCATTAATGATTTGTTATACAGATATTACACATTACTTATGTGTGTCCACACCATTATTGTTGTGTGTAATAATGTACTTTATATTCTTTCCTATTTTCCAATAATTATAACTGCTTAAATTATTAAGTTATCATTATAAAATCATCTTATAAGTGACCTATAATTATTCTTGAAAACCATTCATAAACCATGTTAGTGGCATTTAAAATGAGTTACATGTTAACTCTCGTCTATCATCTCTAAATATATATGCATGCCCACTCATGTAGGTACTCGTGGACAAGTATCTTATGTGAATACTTAAACAGTAAGAAATGTGCTTAATAAGTGGAGTTTTAATACTGAACATATCTTATTAATTTATACACAAACCTATTCACAAAATAGATCACTACAGGCTATCGTTACGCTAGTCTAACATCTAAATTACATAGATCTATAAAACAGACAACTTAAGAAGCCCAAATAATAAACATTTTAACTAACTGTACAGAATATGCTATAAATATGTACTAAGTTCTTGTGACTTATGTAATAATATGTAACGCTAGAGTCATGTAAACACCTAGATGTGGTTGGCATTAATTACTTATATCTAAATTCTTTAACCTTAAAATACATAGAATAGAAGAAATTTCATTAATACCTGGATGGACACATGCATTTGTGATAAGTTGCCACATTAACTCTAGTCTTTCTAACAAAAGACTATCAGGTCCACCTCTATCATCTGTTCTTATCTGGTCAATGACTCGGAACTTAAAACTGTGCCCTGGAAACTCTGTTGTGTGCCTTGCCAATGCATTATCTAGTTTGTTGTGACTAATACTATACAGGTGTTCATACATTCTTTCCTTAAGTGTCTGTATAGTTTTTCCTATATAAAATGCGGGGCATTGTTGACATTTAGCTAGATATACAATCATTTTGGACTGACAAATTTATTTTTGGTGTTATATTTTATGTTACAGATACTAAATGTCTTACTTTTCTCTATACAATGTCTTAAGTCTATTTCGCACATTTTTTTTCGAACAATGCTACACTATTCTGTAATGGTGGATTGTAAATACTAGTGGTGTAAAACTCAGACTCTTTATGGGTATATGTCTCCATGATAACTGCCAAGTTGACTTTACGCACAAATAGTTTAAAGTCTATAAGGGTTTACGCTAATCATGCCTTCTCTGCTACTACAAAGGTTTGGCCTTTAGCAAAAAGTTTGACAAGCTCAGGATCTATAACAGTCTCTGTGTAGTTGTAGACTGTAAAATCTTTTTGTGTGTTAGTCAATATATTACAGTATCTTATGTTGTTATGATACATGTCATCTACTTCCTCCTCCTCTTGTTGTTGTAACGCTGTTGGTTCCCTCTCCGAGGGTTGTGATTCTGGGTTTGATGATGAAAATTTTCATTGTTATTCATGTATGAATTGTTTGAATTATCCATACTAGTGTGGTCCAAATAACTACGGACATTGGAAATAAGGACAAGAAAGTATATGAAAATAATATACAACAGCAGTGATTTGAATGTTATTTATTTATTAGTGAATGTATATTAGACAACATGATTAATGGAAATCAAGTTAATTGTGTACTTTGTAAAAGACACGTGATGTTATTAAAGATTTTAAGTAGGAGGAAGAGGCGGGGTGATTATTTGTTTGAAAAAGTTTTTGGATAACCAAAAATGAAAAGCATGGGGCATTTGTTTGTTTTAAACTAACCATTGTAATTGAAACTGGTTTTGCTTAACATTTTAATTAAAACAACAGAACTGAAGATACACATACTATTGGATACTTGTCTTGTATACTTAGATGAACAAAAGAATGTTGGATACTGCCTGGTCCATTTTTTGTAGCTGTTAAATTGGTTGTGTAGTTGTAGCAGCTTTTTTCTGGTGTGTTAAAAATGGAATATCCTTTACTGAAACATGCAAACATGTGATCCTAGCTGAGTAAAATGTAAAGCATCAAAAACATTCCTAATATATAATCAGTTTGTTTGGAGCAAGGGAGTAGTTTCAGAGAGTGTTTCTGTTAAGAACAATAAAATCATTAAAATCTATCCGTTAGCCAAGTCACCATAACTCCCTTAACACCATAGTGTAATAAGAGACAGACCTAACTAAAACTGAATCTTGAAAGCTAGAGACAAATTACAATCTCATTTGTATAGGCTAACCAACTAATAAAAATTTTATTAAGAAACCAAACTAACTAAAACATGACCAACTGACTAACAAAAAGATCTACCAATAGACATCTACTAGAATAAATATTAATAAATATATAACTTTTGACAAAGATCATTTTTGTATCAAATAAATACTTCATCAGGTTTGTGTGTCAAAAAATCATAATATGATTTAACGTGTGTAGATACACAACTGAAAACCTAAGTAGGATAAAAAAACATAAAAATAATTGCTGAGGTGGAATACAGTGATAAATGTTAAAAATAAAGTATACATACTTTAGGTGGCTCATGTATACATTAATAATTTTTGATGGCTCCACATTAAATGCTACTTTTGATTTTAAACTGAACACTTTTGTTACATTTTTTAACAGTTGCAATTATGTTGAGTGCGGTATTGCACTCTCAAATTGCTTTCTTAGTTAGATGCCACACTTTAACAGATCCCCATGGCCTTAGTGCTTTATTTTTAACATTTATCACTGAATTTCCACCTTAGCATTAGCTAACAGACAATACATAGCCACTCATTCACCACCTAAGAGCCTAGAACCATCCTCCTACACACGTACATACATACATATTGTAACAATGATGCCAGGCAACTCTCACAGCCTTTACCTCCCCATGTAGTGGCTGTGTAGTGCTTGCATCAGACAGAGTCAGCCCTGAACTAAAACTGTGGCAACTGCTGCATTTACAAGGCAGGTCTTGAACCTGGAGTGTACTGTGTAATAATATGAATGGGTAGCATATCATTGTATTTCATTACTTGATATTGTAAGCAAGCAGAAGGTGGAAGATTTGTACAGAAATTACCTTAACATGTGACAGAAGAGACTTATTGGACTTATATTTGTCCATTATAAAATAGTAGGCCTCAAACATCAAAGATTCACATAGTCATACCTCTCAAAAGCACCGATGATCACTGCATGCCCTCAGTTTAGCACCATACATTTGTACTGGAAAATTATTAAAGAGAGACGTTAGAAAGTAATGATACACATTGCAGTTTCTGACTTCACAACCCTCACAAGATCATTCACAATAAAGATGGGAAATTCTGATGCTATCAACTGTTTAACTTTCCAAGGAAAATATAAGTCAAAGGTGCAATAAAGTACAGTTGTGTACTCTTAACATAAATGTAGATGTTCGAGTGTGTTCACTGTTGCAGTCATGACTGTAGGGTTCTTCCTGCCAGCAGCAGCCCCCGATCGGCCAGAATCCCAAAGTCTGGATCGGGCATCAGCTGAGGTCGCTTTTATCCTGACATCAATGTGCCAGAAGGTACAAAGACCTCAGCTGATGCCATTTCCATTTCCCCAGTTTTTATTGCCCCAGATGTCAGGTGCCCAGAAAGAAAGGGCTAAAAAAGAAACCATGCCCAAAACCTTATCAGCCAAAATACCTCATAACAGACAATACTCAAAGAGAAAACAAAAGAGGGGATAGGAGGGAGGGTAACCCAGACTGCAACAGTGAACACACTCCAACATCTACATTTATGGTAAGAGTACACAACTGTACTATGTCCTTCATGGTTCACTGTTGCAGTCATGACTGTAGGGTTGAGTCCCAAAGCTAAGAAAGGGTGGCTGGAGGAGAAACAGAGGGAGTGGTCATAAAACCTTACAAAACCGCAGAAGCAAAACCCACCCTGGACTTAGAATAGAGAGGGAGGTTGTAATGCTTAGAAAAAGTATGTACAGAACTCCAAGTAGCAGCTTCCAAAATATCCTTGGTAGGAAACCCACAAAGAAAAGCTGCTGAAGTAGCAGTAGCCCGCGTAGAATGAGTCCTAACATTAACAGGAACTGGATTGCCATGATAAGAGTAACAGAACTTGATGCAATGGGCAATCCACTTGGAAATAGTTTGCTTAGTGATTGCTTTCCCCTGAACAGTAGGAGCATAAGCGACAAACAACTGATCAGATTTCTGGAATATCTTGGTCCTGTCTAGGTATAGATGAAGCTGTCTGTGCACGTCTAGAGAGTACAAAAGACTTTCTTCCTCACTTTGAGGATTAGGATAAAAGGTATGCAAATGAATAAACTGATTCAAGGCCACTGCCAAAGCCACCTTGGGCATAAATGTGGGATTAGTCCATAGAGATACCCTGTCCTGATGAAAAATAAGGAAGGGTTCCACAGCCATAAGTGCTTGCAATTCCGAAATTCTTCTAGCAGACGTAATAGCTAAAAGAAAAGCAGTTTTCCAAAACAAAAATTTTAAATCCGTGGAAGCTGCAGGTTCAAAAGGAGACAAAGTTAATTTCTCCAAAACATAGTTAAGATCCCAAGTGGGAACAGGAGCCCTTATAGGGGGCCGAATATTCTTAGCCACTCTAAGAAATTGTTTAAGTAATGGATGAGAATAAATCAGAGGATCCGTATCGTAATGTGCAGAAATAGCAGAAGCATGAAGCTTAACAGACGAAAAAGATAGGCCCGTATGTAATGACTCTGTCAGATACTGTAAAATCAGAGGAATGTTCAGGACAGAAGAATCTCCACCCTGGACTTGACTCCAGGAGCAAAATCTTTTCCATTTTCCCGCATAAGATTTTCTAGTGCTGGGCCATCTAGCTTCAATGATTACATCCAATACCTGTTTGGAAAGGGCAGAGGTGCTTACAGACCCTGGATCTGCCAGGCAGATAGATGCAGAGTCTTGACATGACTGTGCAGTATCCGGCTATCCCGGTGAGACAGTAGATGAGGTATTTGAGGCAGAATCCAGGGAGACTCCTGAACCAAGTTCATCAGAGTAGAATACCAGAATTGCCGAGGTCAATTGGGAGCCAGTAGAATCATTTGCGGTTTGTCCTGTTTTATCTTCAGAAGTACCCGAGGTATAAGAGGAAAGGGAGGAAAAGCATATACTGAGAGGTGTTTCCAACTGAATGAGAGGGCATCCACTTTCCATATTAATTTGTAGTAGGTCCTTGTGCAAAATATTGGAAGTTGATGAATCTGAGGGGATGCAAAGAAATCTACGTCCGGACATCCCCAAGCCTTTAAAATCATCCTGAATATCTGAACATCCAACATCCATTCGTGTGGATCTGAAATGCATCAGCTCAATGCATCTGCCAGATTGTTGTCTTTCCCTGGCTGGAACTGCACCTGTAAGTCAACACTGCAGGTCAGAGCAGTGTACCAGAGATTAATGGCTAATCTGCACAGGGGGTAGGAGTGAGAGCCCCCCTGTTTGTTGATGTACCACATCACTGTAGTGTTGTCTGTCTGTATCAACAATTGACCTGGTAGAAGAAAGTTCCTGAAGGCTATCAGGGCATTCTGCACAGCTAGCATCTCCTTCAAATTTATGTGCAGGTGCGTTTGCTCCTTTGTCCAAACACCCTGAAGACACCTCCTGTGCATGTGGGCTCCCAAGGCATAATCTGAAGCATCCATTGTCAGAACTTGGTTGGTCAGCGGAGGACAAAAAGGCTTCCCTGTGTTCCATAGACAGGCTTCGGCCCACCAAAGAAACTCTCACTGGAGACAAGGAAAAATTGTGACCACTGTTTCCAAATTGTGGTAATGCTGAGACCAGACACTCTTGAGGTACCACTGTAGTTTCCTCATATGCAGCCTTGCATATGGTATTAGCAGAATGCAGGAGGCCATGTAACCCAAAGCCTGCAGAATTTTTCTTGCAGTCAGCTGTTTCATTGAAGCCAGGCATTGGAAAAAAGAAGCCAGTTGCACTTTTTTGTCTGGTGTCAAGGAAGCCATCTGGGTTGAAGTACTCAGAAGAGTACCCAGGAAAGTAATCTGTTGTGAGGGTACCGGATTTGATTTTTTTAGATTCACTGTGAAACCGAGGCACTGAAGAAAATGCTGCACAAAAGCTAGATGCCGAAGTAGAGTGTCTTTGTCGTCTGCATGAATAAGACAGTCGTCCAGATAAGGGTAAATTTGAATCCCCTTCTGTCTGCAAAACGCCAGTACTGGTGCCAGGCACTTCGTAAAGACCCTGGGCACAGTAGATAAGCCAAAGGGCAGCACAGAGAACTGGTAATGTTTTGAGCCCGCTTTGAAGCGCAGATACCTTCTGCACTCTTGCCGTATAGGAATATGCAGGTAAGCATCTTTTAAGTCCAAAGTCACCATCCAAGCATTCTTGCCCAACATAGACAGCAGCTGCTGCAGTGTGAGCATCTTGAATTTTGGTATATCTAGGAAGGTGTTTAGTACAGAAAGGTCCAGGATTGGTCTCCATTTTCCTTCCCAGGAACCACGAAACGTCTGGAATAAAAACCTTGCCCTATTTCTAAATTTGGCACAAATTCTATGGCCCTCATAGCCAGGAGGGACTGAACCTGCCGTTGTGCCTCTCCCCTGATGATTTGGCAGGTCTGGCCAACTGTTCGGTGTTGGCAAGGTGTGGAAATGAAATCTGTAACCTCCTGAGACTATGTCCAGAACCCACTTGTCCCGGGTTATGTGGCTCCAATTTTGATAAAAAAGAGAAATCCTTCCCCCCAAAGGTGCTTCCAGGAGAGGAGCCCCTGGGACCAGAAAGGGAGAGTCATAAAGACTGTCTTTGGTAAAGTAGAGACTTATCTTCACCTCCCTTGGGATAGGGGCACTCCACTGCCTGTTCCAAAAATGGGTCTGTGCCTGTCTCCTACCTCTGGAACGCCTGAATCTACCTCTATGAGACCTGTCCGAGCCCGGAAAGGACCAATATTTAGCTGGCCAGTGTCTGCTAAATTTAGGAGGTTGTACCTGTAGAAAATCCTTAATTGTCTGCATAGATTTGGCTTTGTCTTCCATTTTCTTCAATACCTCTTCAGCTTTGGACCCAAACAGAACATCGTGCTGCAAAGGGGCATCCAAAAGTTTGGCTTTAACCTGATCCGGCAAGCTTTGTTCTTTTAACCAAGCGTGTCTTCTAATAACAGCACCAGTTGTAACAGCCCTACAAGAAGCTTCCAAAGAATCAAAACCACAATGCAGGGTATGTTTACCCACCTGTTCAATAGCATGCAATAAATCCTGTAACTCCTGATTATCCACACCAATAGACACAGCTGACAGCTTCTGTTTAAATACAGACAAAAGTTATTGCTGATACTTCAGCATATGAAATTGACAGTTCAAAGCCCTAATAGACACTGTAGCAGAATTATAAACTTTTTTACCCCATCTCTCCAAAGCCCTGGACTCTCAGTCAAAGGGAATAGGATTTTTAGCAGAGGCTGCTTTAACACCCTTAGGACCTTGAGAAATAGTTTCTGGATCAGGCGAACGATTCCTAAAAAGAAATTTGTGAGAATCTGGAACCATATAATACCTATCCGGTTTGACTGGAGTAGGGGGAAAAGAATCAGGAGAGAGAGGAGCTTCTGAAAAAACATCATCAACAATGTTCAATACAGGGGGAATAGCCAGAGGCTTATGCTGTGGGAGAAGAAGAAAATCCCAAAGCCTTTTCTTGGATTCAGAGAATTCCTGCCCTTCCCATTGAAAATGCACCCTCATATCATGCAAAGTTTCACCAAAAGAATAATCCTCAGGAGGAGAGGCTGAATGAAAGGAATCTTCAGCATCAGAATCCTCATAAAGGGGAAAGGAATAATCCTGCTCAGGGGAAGAAGCAGAAGAAACAGAAATTTGGTCTGAAGAATCAAAATCGGACTGTAATCTAGGCTTATTGACAGGAGGGGGATTAGAACCCCTGATCATAGTTAAGAGATCTTCAGCCATCCTAAGCATCTGCCTCTGAGGCCTAGGACCCTGATCAAAAGGTTCCTGTGCATGCCATTTCACTTTAGCTGGACCCTTAGACTTTGTCTTCAACTGTAAAACTGAATCCACATATACAGGAAGCTGTGAAGGTCTGAGAACTCCCTCAGGAGCTGGTACCTGCCTACCGGCTCCAGACCCAACTGAGGGAGCAGTATCCGAAGGTCCAGCCCCTGGCAATTATGAAGACCCCATCAACTCCACACCGGAGTTGGTACAGGCAAGTGGTTCAAAAGAGGTGGACGACAGGTGCTGCAAAGGCACCTCACTGACGACCATCGAACCAGCAACTGGCAATAACTGAGTAACATCCTTTGCTGTGGACCTTGGAGGCCTGTCTGCATCCTTCACCTCTTACACACCCCAGAAGTAGGAAAAGAATCTGAAGACATGTTATAGTCAAACCTTTTTCCAAAATAGTAAAAGGCAAAGTTATATATATGCCTAATAGTACGCTGATTAAATCTAGCACAAAACGCACAATTAGCAACATCATGTTCAGGACCCAGGCAGGGAATACAGTAAGAGTGAAAATCCCTATGAGGTATTTGCTTCCCACAAGAAATACAATTATTAATTTTTTCTGACATCTGACTGAGCAAGAAAAAGACCTCCCCAATGGGGTACTTATCTTTAAAAAATGAAAATCCAGGGATTAAATCCAAAAACAAACAGGAACAGGCCGACCAGCATCAGTGAACTGCAAAGGGCACCGTTTGGCAAGAAAGACTGGGGAAATGGCGTCAGCTGAGGTCTTTGTACCTTCCAGCACATTGACATCAGAATAAAAGTGACCTCAGCTGATGCCCGATCCAGACTTTGGGATTTTGGCCGGTTTGGGGCTGCTGCTGGCAGGAAGAACCCTACAGTCATGACTGCAACAGTGAACCATGAAGGACATCCAGTTCAACACCACAAATGCAGATATACTAAGCACTAGGTCAACTATGCACCCTGAGCATCAGACACAAAAGCTTATGAATCCCTGTATCCAAAAGATAAACAGGGATATGGCACAGTTATCATCACTTTGACAGGGTGATGGGGGAGCAGGAAACCTAGGCTGACACAAAAGGTCAGTGAGTGTGTCTGAGTATGAAGGAGAAGCAGGCAGACATTTGGATAAACCAGCAAATGGCCAGTAAAACAAAATGAGTCTGAAGCTGCATGGCTGAACCATTAATTGTGGGTGTGACTGTTGGAGTCCACCAGCTGAACTTGGTGTGTGAGTTTCTGCACAAACACACCCAAGCTCTATGCTATCTCTACATCTTGGAATGCCATACAGATGTGAGACATGCATGGTAGAGTTAGCAGTTCATCATTGTCATCCCTGACCATGAGAACTGGCTCTGCCAGGAGTTGCACTGACACATCCACACCCATGTTCATATTCAGTGCTGCTATCTGAATATGACTGATGTCTGCTGGATGGTCCCCCTTCGTGGGAATGCCCAGGACAATGACTCCATGGCCTGCCATGTCTGGATGTGGACAGCTCCCCCACTGATGGAGCAGTGAAAGTACTGCCACTATGGGAGCATGATTGGGCAAGGCCACATTGGCTAACAGCAGAGGATGTTACTAACCTGCACCCACAAGGATGCCATTCCCCTCCCAACAAACATTCCATCACAGACAAAACTCTTTCCATGACAGACACCTTCATTCCATCACAGACACCCCACTTTCCAATCTGTCATCCATCTGATTTATTGAATCAGCAACATGGTGGAGGCAGTCACACATTCCAGCTTGTGCCACATCTACAAACTGGGCATTTGTCTGGAGCACATATGGGAACATGCCTCTGCCTCCACGATAGCCCTAAACATATGTTGAGTGGCACGGAAAGAGACACATGGAGGAGGGACAGCAGTCCTCCTCTGAGAATCCCTAACAACCCTACTGCATGGCACCTTGCCCACACTTTGCTATGGCCAGAGTCAACAGGCAATGAAACTGCAGTAACCACACTTCCCTGATTGATTGGCTCACCCTCTACCTGTCCAATATCTGTGGGCTCACTGGAATGGGTAAGCATAGGCCAACTGGCTGTGTCTGATGGAATTACAGGGGACGGCTGTATGTCGACTTCACTGTCAGATTAAACCTCTGCACCCTCGGCCAGTGTCTCTTTTGGCCACCATCATCATCAGAGTCTGCTGACACACTGACATCAGCTTGCAGAAATCCCACACTTCATGATTACTTGTGATGAAAAGCAACAGACATAGGATACATTAATACTGACACTACTATAGTCCAATATATGCTAACAAAGTAACAGTGCTGCCACTAGCACAGACAGTACAGCAATACTTACAGCAGTCATGACATCAACATCACACACTAAAATACATCTTTAAATTGCTCAGCAGTACTGACATAAAAATGTTCTGCTTACCATCCTGGAAGACGTTAAGCAAAAGGTAAGGGCAACATCATCACAATTAACAGTAACATAGCCGTTTATATGTCCATTAACTATACTTCCAACAAGAACTTGGCTGACAACTACAACTTAAGCTAATCAAGTCAAAATGTATTAAATGTAGCAATTTTCAATGCCACCCCCCAAAAAAAAATTCTTGTGACACAGAAGTAACGTATTGATTTAAATTGTTTTTCTATACAATAGTATTCAACTGTTGAAATAACAAAGCTTTCCTGGAAGCTTCTTCTGACACATGCTTGCAGTCCCTGACACTGTGTCATCGATATCCAGTACATGCTGCTCTGCACTCTCATAGGAGCTGTCTGTATCCCTGACAGTGGACAGGAACTATTCATTCAGTGTTATTTATTGACTCCATAGCAGATCCTCCCCTGCTAACCATCTGGTCATGGCCCACTGCAGCTGCTTTCCTCTTTGCAGATGTGATCATGTCAGTGACCCTGTTGTGCACCTACTCATATGTCCTGCCATGGCCACCAGCAGCATTTCCATAATCTACAATCTGACACCAACTTTTCATTCTGTGTGCCATATCTCTCTCTTTCTTTTCAAGCAGGAAGGTACCATGTTGCTGAAAGGCATCCACTATCATGTGATTTTCAGCATCAGTGAAGAGGGGTCTCTGAGGATTAACACACCTGAGTGGCATACTCCTAGGTGTCCTAAAAGACAACAGAAAGATAATACACATAAGTGTCACATAACTACAAAATAACTGTTCCCAGATTAAACAGTAAAGGTAGCATCTCAGTGTTACCCACTGGAAACACACAAAAGAACAGTCTATAAATGTGAAATACAAACATCAGGCTGGATGGATAAAAAGGACAGTAACAATAGCAAAATATCCTTGTTTGTGCCATAACAGTAACTAAGCTTTGCTCCCCTCCCAAAATAACAGGCACATTACACATTTTACCAACAAACCATATTTGAATGCTAAAAGTGCTATCAGGGGAACTGTCTCTGAAACATTTGTACATATTTGTCACAGAGCATTCCATTTTAAGGTATTGGCAATCATGTTACCCCTGAAATGCCATGACAAATATGAACATGGCATCAGTACACTTTTAAGTATTGAATACAGATAAAAGTGTGACAGCCTTTTATTCAGATGCTTCTTAAGTACATTCCAGCATATGCAGTATGTAGTTGACAAAATGCAAGCATACCTTCTGAAATTCAGTAATCCTCTGTGCAGATGTATCACAAAGAAATAGCATATGTTTAGTCTTTTACATATAAACAAATCTCCTCACATCACACAGTTGCCTTTTTATAATGGTGTAGATTCAGGGCTGTTAGCATGGTGAAGATGCAAATTAGGTGTGCACTGATGAGAATTGCTGAATCCCAAATACTTGGATCTGTAAAGGAGATGTAAACATAGTGCAGTCACTCCCTCAGTGTTTGTTTTTATTGGATTGCAACTGCGAATGATTACTGGTCGGGAGAAGGAAACCACAACAGCAATGCAGGCTGCCTAACATCAAGTGGGTGTGTCAGGTTAGATCTACAAAGTGTTAGATGTAAGGGTGGAAATGTAAATACGCAGCACACAATTCATAGGTTGTGTTCCTTATCATCCAACCTGCTCTTCATTTGTTGTCAACTGCAAATGTTATTATTTCCAGTTAATATCCTCACACATTTTAAGACCAATGATAATAAGGAGTCACTATTGATAATAGTCTTAACTATGATACTCATATCAACTCCACAATAAAATCAGTTAACCATAAACTCGGCTCCCTCTACAAACTCAAACCCTTCCTCACTCCCACAGCCACTACCATTGCCCTTACCCACCTTATCTCTGCTGTCCTTTATGCCTCTCCTATATACACCAATCTATCTCAAACTAATCTCAACAAGCTTGCAATCTCCTATAATAGCATAGCAAGATTTGCTACTGGCTCCCCATTTAGAACCCACCACTGCCAAAATCTGAAGCAACTTGGCTGGCTTGAACTGCACAATCAGATTTTATTTCAACAACTAATTATTACCCATAAAACCCTGCATTATCCCGGAAAACACCAATTCTCACAAATCGTATCAGCCAATATAACAATCTTAGAAATCTATGCTCAGCCCACAAACTACTGGTTTCTGTATATAAACCCTCAAATAAAGCTGGTGACTCCCTCTTCTCTAATGCAGTGGATAAAAGCTGGAACCTACTGCCCTCTAAACTTACCTCTCTTTCTTCTTCTACACTTTTCAAATAGAAACTTAAAGTATATCTAACTATCCACTGGCTATGTCCCTGTACTAACCCAGACTATCCAATTATCTTTAGCATCCATTTCTTCATTTGCTTTTCCACCTCTACTCAGTTTTCTCATATAGTCCACTTCCTTCCTCTATGTCAGACTTATTCTTCCCTAGATAAACATAACTGTCTTCTCCCCTATACCTCTCTGTATCTACATCTTAACCAAATGTCTTATATCTCTGTTCTCTTAAACTAGTCTGTCCTGCTGCTCCTTACTTCTAACTTTGTTCTAGAATCTCTTCATCCTTCTAAATACTTAATTCCCACAGTGATTGACTGTTGGGGAATACAAAAAAAGATACTGTTCTACTGTCTTATATCACATATGCTTTTCTACTTTGAAGCACATATTATTATTTTTTTATGACTAGTATTGCTAATTGAACTTTTATGTCTTTAAACTGAATTATTAATGTGATGTATATTTTATGTGGAGCTTTTCTCCCTGGGCCTCTACTGAAAATGGACATATATCCAGTTAGACTAGCTCGGTCAACAAATGTAAAATAAAATAAAATAAATAAATGATAAAGAATGACTTATGACTGTATGTCTCCGATTACTGTTCATATAACCAAAGAATGATAAACAAACCCAGAAATATGAGACAGAGCTGTATATTTGCAAGCAATAATTATAACAGGTTATGTGATCCCTAAGTGCACTACATCCAAAAATAATACATTTATTAATAACAGTTGTATAGTTTTATATTACTGTAGATTATGTTGCAGTTGGCTGTGTGCAAAATGATTTCAGTTCCTTGCTGCAAAGCTGTTTGTGTGACAAAGAAGGATAAGGCACCCCTCCTGTGTTCTGAAAGTTCATTGGCATCAGACTTCAAATTCAGATCTATGTAGACATATCTCATGTGAACCATCATTTTCTAGTGTGTATGTCATAGACTGAGTTGTCTTCATTTCAACTACTTGTCTTTTTTTATCCTTTTCTGTCTTGTTTTTTTTTTTTTTTTTTTTTTATTTATTATTGTTTTTTTTTGGTCATTGTATGCAAGATGTGGCACATAGCACAGTCATGGGAATGGAGGAAATAAATGGCAGGTTCAGCTGTGCTTATCTCATTTGTGTAAAGTTCAGCAGTGCACAAACTTGACAAATGGAGCACCTAGGAATCAGACAGGACCCAGACAGCCAAAAATAGAAACCAGATGCAATCAATTAATTCTGTCAGGCACTGCGCAAACCTGCTAACCAGAGTTGCTCAGCACATAACAGAGAGACTTATGAATGATTATTAAATTATGGAATGTCATGTAACTAGACATGTGGCAGCAGGTGTAAGTGTGTGGCTAGAGTACAGATGGTCTTGAGCTCCCATACAGGGTATGAAACTTTTTTTTTACTGTTGTGACATTGCAAGTGATAACAATGAACTGAAACATGAACAACTGTTATTTCAACTTTCTTGTGGCAACAGGTGTAAGTGTAGGGCTACTATAAACATGGTCCTTTGTTCTAATACAGGATATTTCATACAAATTACCTGTTCACTCTTAGTGAAAACACTTTAGATTGTGGAGCTGATCTTAACTACATACATATGTGGGATGGAACACTATTATTGTGTTATTAATCTTCCAATTTCAATTTTTTCATTCCTCACTGCTTGGCACTGCTGCTATCTGCATCATCACAAAATGCATTGCACTGTTGTGCGCATTCCAGTAAATGCAATAACTGGAATTGAGAAATTATCAGTCTCCATTGCTCTAGATCTGCTGGTAGATAGAATGTCTGGCATTAGTCTGGAAAGTGCCAGGTTTAGGGCACAGAGATGAGATGTCCCGGAGTCCAGGATATTTATTGGAATCCTAGTAAAGCAACACAGCTAAAGGCTTCTGCATGGAGACTATTCTTGCTCCCAGTACAAGTTTGACACATGGAATAATTTAGCCCATGCTAAATCAAGTGCCAATAGTATTCTGCACACTAGATAGAAATGTAGACATAATTTTAATGGCTTACACAGGAAAAAGAGGGATACTCTCGACCATTAGGTGGAGGAATTCAGGATTGAGGACATCCCACATCTGTGTAAGTATCAACTTAAGAGAGCACTTGCAAGACTTAGAAAGATGAATATAGGCAAGACTGGTATGCATAATGGTATTCCCCCCACCCCAGCTGCCAGTGATTGGGAGTTCAATGTCTGGGCCCACGGGGGTAGATTGGAGAGACTAAGGGAATCAAATGGTATGTATGCAGTAGAATATAAGTATTACTGTTGCATTAAAAATTAAGGATAGCTTTTTTGATATTTTATAGTGTTGTATCAAATTGAGCATGTATTTCCCAACTGTAAATGCACATATGCATGTATTACTCTGTAGCATAAACCAATAGTAAGAGTCCAATATTAAACTTTAGTCAAAGGTTGTGGGTTCAAATTTCACAATTTACAACTATATCATATTGCTATTTCTTCAATAATATTTACATTGAATTAAATCCTCTATACCAGTGGCACAAATGCCCTGCTGTAAACTGTAATCTGTATAAATGGAAAATGCATATGTGCAATATATGCACATTTCAAGGATTACCTGTAGCAATGTGTCATATAGTATGTATCTGTTAGGAGGTAGACATAACTGTAAAACTTAAGATAATAGAGCTGTGTAATTGTATTAATGCACTGTATGTCACATATGATGGTTATAATCTTATTTCTTTTTTCCTCTCACCCCAACCTTTATCTCTCTCTTTTTTATTTTCTTTATGTTTATTTTATTTTTATTTAAAAAAAATGTTTTATTTTATTATTGTATTTTATATTTATTTTATTTTTATTTTATTTTATTTTATTGTTAAAAATATTTTTATTCTATTTCATTTGATTTATTTTTTCTTTTCTTTTTTTCTTTTTATTATGTGTCATCAAAATATGTCCATGTCATCTATGTGTATCACATCACTAAATACTCTACAGCACAGCAAGGTAGGCCAACCCTATTGGATCAGCTTTCACCTGCTCCACCAGCTACAGCACAAATGCCAATCACATCTGAGAGCCAACCTGGCAGCACTGCCACTGCTGCTCCTGCATTATCTGCACCCTGAGGTATTCCTGCCCTGGAGGCTAGTTGAGAGATACCTTCCTCGGAGAAGTGCTGGAGGTCGTGATTTCATCACCCGCAGTGACTTGACAGGGATGGTGTATAGGGTGATATGGTGCACCATTGGTGCATACCTACTCCAGCTGGAGAGGCTGCTGTCCATCTTGTTGCATACTAGGAAGAGGAGGAGATGTTAAGCACTCCAGCCACCTGTAGAATAAGGAGACAGTGATGACAGTCCAGTGGGTGTGGACTTGTATCTCACTGTCTCCAAGCTTGACGGCCATGACCTCAGGTTGTCCCCACCCTCTCCCCAATCATGGTGTTCCCCAACCTTTGTGTCCATCACCATCCATGTCTCTTGTCTTGTCTTGTCTGTTTGCAATTGCTTCCTCACTTACCCAACTTACCTGACCAGACATACCTACTTCCTTTCCCCAACATTCCTCTCTCTCCACCTGACCAGACATACCTACTTCCTTTCCTCAACATTCCTCTTTCTCTCTCTCAAATAAAAAATAAATGGGCACCTCTTCCTAAACAAAAATCACCCCATACATAACTCTTCATTTTGCCAGCATGTCTTCCTGACACACTTGATTCGGTCCAATTGGCTGTACAATGTGATTGTGTTGTGGTCACCCCTCTCTCTCTTGGTGGCAGTCCAAATTCAATTAATATTCTGAACATATTTTCAATTTACACTGTTAGAAATGGATAGTTATGGTTCTTTTCTACCTCCCTCCTGCATATGCCTGTCCTGCTTTCCCTTTCTCCTTCCCCCTACTTGCTCCCATTACAACACTTTCTTATCTACCCCATTTTAACACCTATAATCTGGTCAAAAAAATAGAATCACACACAACTCACGTACGTAGCACAAAGAGCAATGGATCTCTTCACGTATTTCTGTGCAATGCCACTTAATCCCACTGTGTTAAGTAAAAAATAGAATCCCACATAACACACATAATTTGCTGCAAAAGCAATGGATCCCTTCACTTTTTGAGCTCCATGTTTGCACAGAGGTGAGCATTGCACACCAATGCACAGCAAAGGTGATTGATGGCAAACTAATGTGGTTACCTACTCCCAATACCACTTAACCCTGCTGCACTATGCCAACACACAGCTACACATGTATTATAAATAATTCATGCTATTACATTATCATTGTTTAAATAAAAAAGATAGACCTGTATTTAAACCCAGTACCATCTGGACCCAAAAAGGAATGTATCAATGCATTAGCACGTGCTGCCATAGAGTCAGTTAAGCAGCAGGTGTGTTACATACATGGAACACTAACTGTTAGACTTTAGCACTGTGGCTAGAACATGTGTATCTCACATGCGTATAAGCATGCATATACACTTTGCCAACCATTGCACAAACCTGTTGTTCGCTGTGCTATGGAATACTAAATATTATTATGTATTGCTGCTATTTACTATCCATTTCCTGTCTATGAAATGAAATTACATGTGGAAACATTACAAACTGAAGGCCCTATCTAACAATATGTCACATATTTATAATACAGCCATGTGTGGCCACCCCCCCGCCCCCAAGCACAGCAACCCTGTTGTCTCAATGCTTTTTCCACAAATATATCACCTACAGTACAGAAAGTAATATCAAATTTTGTGTGATATGCAAAGAACATTAATCTGGTAACATGCAGAACTACAAATATTGACCCATAAGCCTAATAGCTTTATCTGCAAGGCTAGGGAATGAATCAGCATGGACCTTATCCACAGGGACATAGGTGACCTTCAACACACTTGACCTGACCCATTCTGTTTTTGTCATTGGTAGATCTTGCTTATTGAACCTTGTGGAGTCCATTGATACTGACCCCAAAGACCTGGGTGAGGGATAACAGAGCATACCACCTATGTTGAGTTATCACACTGTCCCCCATTCATGTCTCATAGTGAAGATTTTCCATCTGGAAATTAGGCCATACAGTACTAGATAGAAAGCCAACTGGATCACCGACAGAACACACACTCTCAAAGTTGGTGACCTCAACTACTAGCCACTTACCAGAGGAATAACACAAGGATCTGTGCTGGGCCTTCAACTGTTTGGAAACTACTTCCCCAAAGTGTAGGCAACAGTAGGTGGCCTGTGGTTTACCAATTCTGCATATGACTGTTAACTGTATGCAATCATGCAGAGTCCCCCAGTGATGATATACTACAGAAGGGACTGACACAGACAAATGATTGCTGCCAAACTCATGGACTGAACCTTAAAGCAAATAATGTTTCATTGTTCCCTTTGGCAATGAATTACCCCTGCTAATTATGATATACATATCACCCCTCTAAGCTCAAACACAGTGTTGTGAGACTTGGGCACACTTGATAGCAATCTGAACTTTCATCACTGTGCCATAGTGATGATGCACACATTCTGCACTGTACATCTCATACATATGGACATCACATTCAAGACCACAGTGATCATACAGCTGATGTACTCTACCCTTATCAGACCACTAATTGAGTTCAATGCTCCCTTCTGCCTGTACCTCACCAGGCACCTGCTGCAATTAGAAAAAACACAGAGGTTTGTGAATGGGAGAATCCTGGGCCTCCAAACATGATGTACATGGAAGTACTGAAAGACCTGTCAATGTAGTCAGTATCATGCAGGTTTCTGAGAGGTGACCTATGCTTAGCCTACAAAAAAGTCTCAGACTCTGCCCTAATGGAAATGTTGGACATCTGCAAATCAAATGGGACAAGAATGACTTAAACGAATAACTTGCTCCAGGTTTCTCAACCTAGCCTGTGACATAAACAGAACATGCTGGGTACAAAGATATGTTCCCAGTGACTGACACTCCTCTGTAATATGGTCCCACTGCATCTGAAGCTATGCAACTCAATGAATCTGTTCAAGTGCAACCTTGACACCTGGATGAGTGATTGCAGAGTCACCTCTGGGGTGGCACCTATGTTCCTCATGGACAGGTCGAGTCAGTGCTGCTCACAAAATAGCTGTGCTAACAATGACCATCTAAATATGTTTAATAAGGGTACTTTGTTTTTACACAGCTAGGCTTGTAAACAGCCTAGAGCCATTAGGCTAATAGCCTCCTATGAACCTATGAAGCTATGAACCTATGCAGGATTCTCAACCTCTTTTGTTCTGTAGTCTGTGTACTTGGATAGGAGTTGTGTTCTCACTGCAGTTAACATGATGTGTCTGTCTAGACAGAAGAGCAGAAGTATGTATCCTATAAGTACTGATCCAATGACATGGAATGACAGTATTTTCATACTTGCACATGTCTACACATCCATTTCATGCAGGCTTCCCAGCCTCTTGTCTTCCACATGGCTGCTGATGTCATCTACCAAGTAAGAATGCAATTTTAAAACACTATCACTATCAAATCAAGCTTAATGCTTTAAAACATCCATGTTTAAATAAAAATGTGTCTATTGCTAGTGTTTTAAAATTGCATTCTTACTTGGTTTGAGTAAGAACATTTTATATGTGTGTATATCACTTTAAGGTTTTAACATTAGGTTTAGCCATACATATAAAGTGGTGGAGAGAAAAGCGTTTTTGATTGTTTTTTTTTTTTTGTTTTTTTTTGCTAACGTGATTTTTTTCAAGATGATTATTTAAACTAAAGGTGATTTACTGTTGCTTAGATTCTGATAAAGTCTGTTTGTTGTACACCAGGAAAAAGTGTTAAATATTTTGTGTGAGTAAAAAATAATTCAGTTTTCCTTCATCTGTCTGGCTGCATCTTCATTTTCATCTGTTTGTTGCTTGGTTCCTGGTAGATTTGCGATGTCTGTATCTGGCTCCTCTGAAGGTGTTGGCTGTGCCTCGATGTCGGCAACTGAAGGTATTGTGAACAGTATTGGTCTGCTTTCTCAACCTGTCCATCAATTTTCCCAGCAAAGCAGAAATTGTGAACTGTGTGTTCATGCTAATCAAGCTTTAACTGCAGTTTCTTCCTCTCTCTTTACCTCTTGGAGAGAGGACTGTTATTTCTAATTATGTTGGTGATAGTAGAAGCAGTCAGTCCTTATCAAATGAGCAGACTGTAGATATTGAAGAGAATATGGGGCTTTCAGCACATTTTAACATCCATTCTTGGCTTAAAACACTTGTTTCTAGTGACAGTGGGTATGGTTTTGGTGAGACTGTCAGCTGTTCTCTTCACCAGTTAGCAAATGTTCTCCTAAAATGTAGATAATTACAGATGGAGAACTTTTATTTTTGTGAGTGCATTATTAATAAAGTTGTGCCCAAAGGACTTCAGTGCTTGAAATTTCATACAGGTTTAGTGGCTATCTCTCCCCTCCACAAGGACCTTCTTGAGTTATTTTATAGGAAAGGTATTAAACTCATGGATGTACTTATGAAACATAACCAACGTATTGTTGAAAGCTTGATGCAAGAAGCTGCTAGCCTGCATTTGCACATCACTAAAGGCCTGTTATTTGATAATTATTCTGGGCAGTATAAGACCATTTTTCTTAAAGTAGACAAGGTAGTCAGTGATATACAAATTGAAAAGCTAAGAAGATCTTACATGACAAATTTGATTATCATAATATCTAGAGGTTACAAAAGAAGGCATGGTTGCCTCTGTGGATGAGTTTGTGGTCTCTGATAACCAAGCTACTAACACTTATGATGAAGAGTTTCCCATTTACAGGAGTCCCCTTTAAGGTGGTCAGAATGTCTGCAGAACAGGAGGAACCAGCAGGCATGTCCAATGAATGGAGGATGAGGGAGAGGGAGAGGAAGTCGGACATGGCAGAACCAGCAGGGGAACAGTCTCAACAGGCAGAGATATCAACAGCAAACTACAACATAGAGCAGAGTGTTGTGAAAATTATTCACAATTCTTCATGTGACTTTAAATTATGTAACTATACAACAGCATTAATTGGGCAAGACCATGCTAACCTTTTTGCCAAAGGACAAGCATTTGTACCCTAGTTTGGTGCTAATATTTCTGATTTAATTATGGATCTTAAATTGTTTCTAAGGAAGTCAAATTTTAAAGTTAAGTTTAGAGATAGCAATACTGTTTTCAAACCATTGGAGTTAAAGTGTAGCAGTACATTTAATCCACCCCTTTCTTTGGCCTTGCTTATATTTGAAAAGTTAGGTGAGTCTGACTTTAGAAACCTTGTTTCTAAGAAAAATCTGAGTTTTTGTAGCAATATGACTAATGCTGAGTACAAATTAATTTTTCAGCTAATCAAGGATAAATATATTAGGTTTATGAAACCCAATAGGTGTGGGAGGTGGCAGTTGTGTATCGAGTTGATTATATTTTTCAAATACTTAAACTTGTTTCTGATGAAGATTTTTAGGCATTGCATTTCTAAGTCTTGTAAGTATATTGATTTTTTACTTGAAGACATGGTGATAAATGAATATATTAGTCCTGAAACATTTCATTTTTTCCCTACTGTTCCTAAAATATTTGTTATACCTAAGTTGCATAAGACTATAGCAAGGCCCATTGTAGATGCATGTAAATGTAAGACATACCCCCTTGCTAAAGATATTGATGTAAAATTAAATAACTACCTTAAGTCTTCCCATCATTTGTGTTGTGACTTTTGAGATTTTTGGAAAAACTTAGATATGTTACCTATACCGAGGAAGTTATATTTGAAACTATAGATGTGGTTAATTTATTTAATGTCCTTCCTCATGATGTTGGGCTTGAATGGTTCTATGAGTTTATTGTTGAAAATACAGGATGATGGCAAGGAAATATATGTGCTGGACATTTTCATGGAATTAGTACTGACACATACTTATTTATATCTGGATGGGAAATACTTTTTGCAGTAGAAGAGGGTGGCTATGGGGGCATCTTGTGCCCCCATCTTTAACAATATTATACTTCTACAATGGGAAAGGAAATACTTATTTAACACATTTACTCCTTCTCCCTGGTCCTTTTACGTCCGCTTTTTGGATGGTATTTTTTTTTATTTAGAAAGGAACTGACAGGATGATCGAGGAATTTGCATTTTATTTAAACATGGCTACATATTTTTACAGTTCACTTACATGCATAATGCTAGAGATATCAGTTATTTAGATGCTTTGATTAGTAAAAATATTACCCATGAAAGATTTGTTAGTACCATCTACAGTAGGCCAACATACTCAGTTTTCTTCATTATTCCAGTTGCAACTGCCATCATCAGAAAAAGGCAACAGTAAAATGGCAATATGTAAGACTTGCTCACATTGTATCAGAATATGACAGATATTTGATGAGGCCATAAGTTAAGTCAGATGTGTAAGACTAGAGGTTACCCCTATAACATGAATAATGAAGTGTTTGAAGATGTTACTAGAAAAAGAAACAGTGACCATTTTAGACCCCTACTAAGAAGTGTTACTAGTTGTGTTAATGCCAGTTTAAGTCAACGGCCACATAAAGATTATTCCCAGGCATTCATTACTGTGTTTAACAGTGATTATCATGAAATTACTTATATTCTCAAGAAAACCTGGGATATTTTTTCATGTATTGTGTGAAGTCTTGGGTGAAATTCCTGTGGTGGTTTACAGAAAAGCTAAGTCTTTCAAGCAATTTTTGACCATGCTGTGAGTGAACAGGTGTATAAAACTAATAAAAAAGTGGGAACATTTAAATGTAGGTTTTGCCCACAATGTAAGTTCATTTTGGAGAGTGATTCTGTGATTATAAATGAGAGTAAATTAATTTCTAAGTATCATGTCAGTTGTAATTCAGTGAGGGTTATTTATACTGCCTTGTGTCAACATTGCAAATACAGAACACATTAACATTATTTGGACATAAATAAAACAAACATTTAAATAATGCTTTGTATAAACATATTATACAATATTCTACTCATAATTTTTGTGTTTATGTATTGGATATTGTATTAAAAATGTTGGAGGTGGCCCATGGGAAGATATTATTAAATATCATGAATTAAGGTGGCAAATCATGCTTAATGTTTTAAAACATCCAGGTTTAAATGAGTTTGTCTACTGCTGCTGTTTTAAAATTGCTTTCTTACTTGGTTTGAGTAAGAACATTTTACATGTGTGTATCACTCTAAGTATGGTTTTAACATTAGGTTTAGCCATGTAAATAGAATGGTGGAGTGGAAAGCATTTTTGATTGTTTTATTTTTTTTTTGTTTTGTTTTTTTGCTAACGTGATTTTTTTCAAGAGGATTATTTAAACCAAATATGATTTACTGCTGCTTAGATTCTGATAAAGTCTATTTGTTATACACCAGATGAAAGCACTAAATCTTTTGTGTGAGTAATAAAGAATGCTGTTTTCCTTCATCCGGCTGGCAGCATCTTTGTTTTTTTCTGTTTGTTTTCTGAGACACTTCAAGTCAGACTTGTGCAGTGGTGCTTACATAAAGTAGTGAGTTCTGTAATCTGTGTACTGAGGGAGGCATTCTATTCTCACTATAATCAAGTGTCAATGTGTGTGTGTGTGTGTGTGTGTGTGTGTGTGTGTGTGTGTGTGTGTGTGTGTGTGTGTGTGTGTGTGTGTGTGTGTGTGTGTGTGTGTGTGTGTGTGTGTGTGCAGTTTACACAAGCATGTGGGACACTGTTATTACCATATTGTCCTCAACAGACGCTGCTCATGACATAATCTATAAAGTGTTGTCTGAGACACTCCAAGTCAGACTTGTGCTGTGGTGCTTGCATAAGGTATCAAGTTCTGTAGTCTGTGTACTTACATAGATAGGGGTTCTATTCTCACTGCAGTCAACTGGGTGCATGTGTGCTCTTCATTGACATTACAGAGAGCATTTTACAGCAATATGTAGGACACTGTTATTAGCATATTCTCCTCA
The DNA here is from genome assembly GCF_019279795.1 of Protopterus annectens. NCBI lineage: Eukaryota > Metazoa > Chordata > Ceratodontiformes > Protopteridae > Protopterus > Protopterus annectens. The sequence continues at coordinate 1,582,680,906 of NC_056735.1, forward strand.
ACAGACACTGCTGATGTCATCAGCTATATCAGATTTGTGGATATGCAGTACTCCCACCAGGGCAGGGTCAGGGACTGGCCTGGAGGCCAGGCAGATGTTGCCTCATCCTATGCGAGACAGATTACAGTGACATGGCGAAAGCCACATAACTATGGGCTAGGCTTATAAATGCCCTTGGGCAGATAGCCTAGTATGAACCTATGAACCTATGAACCTATGAACATGGCTTTTAATTTATCTATATACATGTCATGGTTTGTAAACACTGTGTTTTCTTGATGGGAATGTCATGTGGTCTCTCCAACTGCTGCGTGTGTTTGTTGAGGTACATGCAAAAGATAGCATTATATTCTATTAGTGTTCTGATGAGGTCTGAGTACGGTATTGTTATACAATCCTAAGATCTGAATATGATGGCATGACTTATGATGTACACAATGTAGGCTTTCAATGCCAGTGTGGACACAGTGGTTGAAGCTCAGATTGCTATGTACATGTGTTCCCAGTGCTTGCATCACTGAGTTTCAGCATAGCAGGACTGTTGTTAATGCTGTGATTAACAAGGAATTCCACTTTTCAGATGGGCAACATAAAAAAGACACATTTCTGCATTTATTTGTAGATTATGTGCCTTTGTCACCAATCATTTGTCTGTGTTACCTCCTCCTGTACTACATTATCATCATTGGTGACTCAATGATTGCATCCGATATGCCTCAATCAGCAAACTTGGTAAGCCAAAGGCCATATACTTTAGCCTGAGTCCAAACAGTGAATGGCCAAGCACAGATCCCTGGGATTTGCCAATGGTGACATCTCTGCTGGTACAGGTTGATTCACCAACTTTTAAAGTATGTGTTCTGTCAGTGGGCCAATTGGCTGCCCCTCTAGTGATGTAGGGATTATTCCCAAGCTGGGAGGGTCTGTCAGCACTACCTGCATCAGGGATTGTGTCAAAACTCTAGACCAGATCATGACTGTCTTACCTTCATCCAGGCCTATGACACGGAATCACTGGGCTGTGACAACATCACAGATCACCTATAGTATGACTCAGGACATACAACTTCCTGATACGGTTGAATCCACAGTTCAATACACCCTTCACATGGGCTATGTTCCCGTAGAATGGTGTACGTCACCATGCACCCTTCTTAGTTGGGGGGACAGCACCTGATGCATGCATATATAGAGAAATCCTGATTCTCTTCAACTGTAAAGTAGACTAACATGTCATCATGAACCTCTTCTAAATGGACACTAGGAATATTCCAGCTGTGTACAACAGACCTGTGTGAGTTGTTAATACTAAATCATGTCTGTTACATCTGAAAGATGTCCTCAGGGAGGTCATCGATGGCATGCATGATGACAACACTATCATCCTGTGAAACTTGACCAGGTCATAGCATTTGACACAAATCCACATTGAGGCATTCAATCAACACTCCCAAATGTGGCCATAAAAGCTATATCATTAACTGGGTAGACCAGTGTATCACATGCAAGGCATCTCACTATGTTGAGATGCATGAAGTGGCCTATATCTCAGGTCCAATGATAAGGTCTACAATTCAGAGCTGTCTGCTAGGACCTTTCCTGTCCATTACTTAAGTGATGGACATCACAGATGACATATGCATTCTGGGTCCAAACAGCTGCCTGAAGGCCTACAGATTGTGGGCAATCATTGACTCCAACTATGAAATCAGTATAATACAGACAGTATCAACACATACCATATATTGCTGCCACAGCCGTGAAAACACCTGCAATGGCAGGCAAACATGGGATTTGTAAACTCAGGTAGACAAACACACAACCCAAGTATAATGTAGACATCACACTCTATAATCAGACCAATAGTTATGTGACCTTGTCCTGAGGAACATGATAAGTGGAATGCCCACCAGCACATGGACATAGCACTGACTAGTCCATTGAATGTAACACAAGTACTGAGTATGTGAAGGACATCCACATCAAAGGTCATAATACCTTCATATTCCCAGACCTCATCATACCAATGACAATACAATGCACCCTAATGTGTGTACCTCCCTACACATCTTCCAGTGATGTGTAACTGAAATGTATCACCTTTGTCACAGTGAGCTGTCACACAGCTTAATGGCCATACCTAGGTAATCTTTTTATAGAATATACATGACTGTGTGTTGGTGCGGAACACCAATCAAGTTGTTGCACCAGATGCATGTGTGCTACCTGTTCTGCTGATGCATACACTACATACATAGGTATTTGGCAACATTAGTGGCATGTATATCATTTATGATAGTGTGCATTGTGCCATATATATATGCCATGTACATCAGTCAACTAGCCTGTATTGCTCATACTGTCACATACAGGTATAGCAGCATCCCTCCCAACACATCCAGCAAATGTTACATTGTCAGGACAGTGTGTGTGGTTACCCTCATATGCACTGTGGATGTATCATAATAGTTAACAAAAGTAAAAAACACTTGTTTGCAGTTCCTTGTGTCCACAGCAAAACTGTAGCAAAATATCCAAAAACAAAAAGTGGACACAGGCTCCAGGTTAAAAAAGCTTTAATAAGGCACACATGCTTTCACATTTGCTTCTTCAGGTGCATAAAACAAATTAAAACAAGTCAGGCATTTAAACACTACTAATAACATCACATGACAATCATTCATCATGTGGCCTAATACAAACAACCTAATACTATAATATTAAAGCTATATGGTAACAACAATATTGCTGTCAATAAATAAATAATCAAATGCATAAAAACTTTCTTAAAATATGTGTTTTAAAATACACATCTATTTTCACCTATGCAGAGGTCTGGACTTTAACTTTTGTCTCAATGGTATCTGTTCATTGAGGCCATGTCCCATATCTAACATAACTATCCATCTAGCTTCCAGTTCCTCTGTTTTATTGCGTATATCCCCTCCTCTCAAACTTTAAAAAACTTCTAGCTACACCCATAAAATTAAACTTATGCTGAGTATTAGCATTCATGACATGTTTGATCTAAGCATTACTTCTACTCTGCTTGCCTATGTGATAAATATATTCTCTAATCCTCTCTTTGAGAGTACGATCTATTTTCCCACAATAAAATGTCTTGCATACTATACAGTATGCCAAATACACTATATGTTGTGTGTCACATGTAGCCTGTATTTTAATTTTATATTATCAGTTCTTATCTGGATGTAAAAATTCATCACTTGTGTCTATATAATCACAATATAAACATTTACCACATGGTTTAGTGCCCATTCCACCCATAGGTGTTTACTTTTCTCTAGGTATACATAAGCGTCTCTTCAAAGATTTTTGATTTCTAACAAAAACTTAGGTTCATTCTCTATTCATTTTGAGACTGCTTTATCTGTAGTAAGTATCCCCTAATGCTTGTGTATGATATCCATATACAATCCAACATCACTAGAGTAACTTAGGGGCACTTTTAACTTAGATATAGCACACCTAGTTCCCTTATTTTCAGACCATTTCTCCGAATAATAGGGTCTAGCCTTGGTATGTCGCAATCTGACCACTTCTTGAGCCTGTTTCTGTATATCAGTTTCCCTATAGCCTCTTGCCAGAAGTTCATTATTTGTGGTTATTAATTGTTGATGAAAATCTGTATCTCTCACATTCAATCTAGAGGCTCTGAAAACCTGATTCTTGATGACATTATCAAAAACATATGTAGGGTACATACTGTCTCTATTTAAAAGATGGTTAACATGACAGTCTTTCCTGTACAAATGTGTGTAAATATATGTGTATATATATATATATATATATATATATATATATATCCCTTTTTTCAACATTAACTTGGACATCTAAAAAGTTTATTCGCTCATAAGAAATAGCAGATGTAAACTTCAAAAATATGGTGGTTCCAACTAAGTACCTTTGAAATTCAAAAATATTCTCTTCTGTGCCAGCCAATAAAATAAAAAGATCATCTACAAATCTGTGAAAAAACAGTATGTAATCCAGATATGGACCACTCAATATATATTCATGCTCCCATACAACCATGACAGTGTTGGCATAGCTATTTGCACAAGATGTGCCCATAGCTACGCCATTACGCTGCCAGTATAGGTCATCACTAAACAGGAAAACAGGAACACATTGTTGTCCAAGATAATACTCAATAAATTTTTAATTAATAAGATTTTACTTTCAGAAAAATTAGAATACATTTCCATAAACTTGGTTATACTTTCCAGTCCTATCATATTGGGTATAACGCTAAAGAGAGAAACTACATGAAGCGTGACCATTGTGTTATTCATGTAAGGATGATTATGTCACACAAACATCTTCTCCATTGTTATGTCACCTTATGTGATAGTCACATAAAACACATTTTCACAGTACAGTCCCTACTGTACCATATAGATATGTGATTGGTGTTGCTTCTACAACCATCTTCCATTGACATGCTCTCATCTGCTGTACATTAGGTTGTTTCACCTGTCCTTTTTCCCTGTGTCCATTCCTACAATTCATCTGTGTGTCCCTATTCAATACACACACTTCTCCTGAGTGTTTATTTTACATTGTAGTCCATGTGCCATTGCAGAACATTTATACAGCTTCAGTACAGAATTCCAGGAATGGGATATCACAATACACTGAAATATAGATACATTGCCCTGTACTGTGTTTGGACCATATCCTTTGCATTCATACCTCTCAACTGTCCAGATATTCCCACAATGACCAGATGCGTTTTTTATCCAGTTTTGGCTTTCTGCCATATCACTGGGATGATCTCAGGACTAATGTGACTCAACATTACATACATTTGAGTTCATTCCTCTCAGCTGGCCTGATTTCTGCAGAATGTCTAGTTTTTGTTGCATATTTTTGATCTTTTCTTCACAACATTTTGGTTTTCTTGCAAATCATTGGCATGTCATTGCAAATTGAAGTCAGAAAATAATGACAGACATTTGAGTTTCAAACTTCATGCTCTTCAGAAATTTCATGCTACTGTAAAATCTACTATTCTATCAACCTTCTAGGTTTGTAAGAGCAATATTAGAATCTGTCCCTATTTGTGTCCTTTGTCCCCCCATTATTTATAGTTTTGCCCAGATTTCTTGCTCTAAATGGTTGAGAGGTATGTTTGAGTTTCATTCTACCACATTTGTATGCAGCATCTATGTCAAAAATGTCCCTATTTCTGGTTAATTGCCCCCCACATTATATTGGCCTTTGTGCAGATTTCTTGAACTAAAAGACCGATGGCTATCTGTGAAACCCTAGTAATCATTGTGGCATCCATCTGAGCAAAACCAGGGACCGTAGGTGCACTTTTTCAAACAGAATTGCATTCCGCATCTGCTTATAGTTTTCCTGGTGAGAAACACTGCTGCCAGCAATGAAACCTCATTTAGATGTGCAGTGCGCAGCATGAGTATGCATTGCTTGATGGTGCGTGCTGCTGTTCGCCACAAACCACTGTGCACATACGTAAACTCTATGTAGGCTTCACTCAGAGCCTACACAGAGTTTATTAAATTCCAGGGATTAGCTGACCAAATTACCTTTTCTTTGCCTTTAAAGCTTGGTTTTTCATCTTAGAAAACAGAGTCACACACACTAATCAGCAAGTAATATAATGAGGAAAAAATATACAGAGCAAAAAATAAATAAACACACTTTATCAGTGCTAGATTCACACTAAAGTTGTGGATATGCAAATGCATACATAATCATAGCATACACAAGCATACACACACACACACACACACACACACACACACACACACACACACACACACACACACACACACACACACACGCACTCACGCACGCACGCACCCACACACACACACATCCATGCTCATGTTCTCTCTCAATGTATTTTATGCATTCAGTTTAGTGTCTGAAATAAATGTTGCTAGCATAATAATTTAATACCCACAGCACACCAGAAAAACAGGATACATGAAACAATAACAATAATAATAATAATCATTTTGTTGTATCATGCTAATGAGAATGCACCACATGTAACACTATACTGCTCTAAGAGCTAGGAAATACAGCAAAGGCAAATGCTAACCATAAGAAACATTTAAAGATGCATTCTAAGCAAACCATGTAAGTAGTGATACTCAAAAGAACATATGGTGTGTTGTAATGCTATTAATACTATTTTGAGACCTAATGTCACAGGTAGAGTGCCTTATTTCCTCTGAAAGTTCTTTTTTTCAGTATTAGCCGCACTGTAGATTATCACTAGGCTTAGAAAACAGACTGCATTTCAATTATGTTTAAGTTACTATAACCATTTTGTTGTATTTTCAGTATGTTGCTCTCTGATGTTAAACCTTAGTTCTAGTGTAAATATAGAGGGTTATGATTGGGTCCACGTTATTATATGTTTGAGACATGGAAGCCAAGAAATTCACTTGAGAAATGAATCTTGGCATCCATGTCAACAGCACATAATACAGGTTGGACCCGATCATAAAGGTCTTGTCTATTCCATGAACTATCAGTTACTAAAGGAAAAAAAATGTGTGTTGTACTGGCTTTGAAAGATAGTAAAGCACTTAGTGAATGTTTTTACATAATCAGCAAGTAAATAAAAGGTCAGGGACTGTTTTTAAATATGACTTACAGACTAACATCTGTAAACTAGGAAAAAGATATTCTGAGACCAAAGGAACATCCCTTCCCTTATATCCATTTGTAACACTGCTTAGGGAATGTGTAACATTTCTTATACATCTTCAAAATTACTGTTACTTTCTGGTCTCACGCTACAGTGGTGCATAACAGATTTATCTATCTCTAGTTTTTGAGCATAATCACTGTGCTCCATGCACTACATAGAATATTATACACAGTCTGCAGTAAGGGAAGTAAAACTTCAATGTTTTTTCAACAAATGAGGTTAATTGTATTCGCTCCAGACTCATCATTCAAATGATATTTCTTTTATCACTTAATTAGTCTGTGCAACACACTGCCATATTTGATATTTTAGTTCTAAATGATTTGTAAAAAATATATAGTGTCCAGCATAGCATGCAAAAGAATGTATGGTGCAGTCTGATAGTGTGTTCATATAATTTAACTAAACTTGAATGGTAAGAAAGCATAATAATTTCTGCAAATCATAGAAAGGACAGTAACTTGACTGAGATATGACTTTTCATACTATTTATTTTAATGCTAGGAAATCATTTCTATGTCTCACTATTTGCAGTTATAATCCATACTTGTTATTCATTAATCCTAGTATTCATCTCGGTCTGAAAGTTGAATTTTGGAGCTGATGTCCTTTGTCCCTTTACATTGCTGTAAATGCAGGTAATTGCTTTTTAATACATTAGTGGCCTTACTTGAAGAGGTTCTGCAAGCAGCTATTAAGACAAGCTGGGTACAGAACTGGAATTGCCTAGACATGGTAAGGCCTTGCTGTCTCTAATATTGATGGTTGCTAAAAAAACAATTCCTAGAAAATGGAAATCAAAATCTAAACCAACTATATTAGAAGAAGTGACTGTAGTAACACAGATAAAACAAATGGAATTGAGATCTTTAGAAAAAGGTAGGCGGAAACTACATAGGAAAAAATGGGAATTGTGGGAATAATAGATATTAGGGAGGAATGAGCTTTAAAAGAAGGCAGGACTTAAATCAGCTTTGTAATGTTTGACTGAAAATGATTGGCTAGATTATAAGTGACATATAATGTTTGCAATTGGGTGTGTGTCAGTATGGTTTGTGATGTAAAATGCTTGCGACTAGAATTGTGCCTGTGTGATTTGTTTTCATTTATATGAATGTATGATTGCTTATGTCATAAGTGATGCTTTAATAAATGTGTTTTGTTAAAAAAAAGACAAGGTAGGTTCTTCTTTCATCTTTTAATGGTTTTCCTATTACTAGCATTGCAATATACTAGTATTAATGCAGTTTACACTAACAACCATGATTTTGGATATATTTATAGAAGTTATGCTTTTCTTCCTACTTATGAAAGAACATGGACTTGAATCATGATTCAAAACATTTGATTTTATTGAAATCTCACTCTCAAATAATGCAAAAGAAAATAGATCATAAAATACTCCTGACAGATTCAAAAGTAAACTGAAGAAATTTTCTGGGGGAACCTACTTACACTTGATACTGGCTAACTCACTGTATGACAGCTACTCACCAACAATTCCAATCTTACTGTAGCGATTAAAACCTCTGTTAAAATGAAGAATTCTGTCATAAAAATACTCTCTAAATATGTCACCCATACTCCTGCTAATATGCAGCTATGCGACTGCTACTTATCATTGCTGTCTGCATATATCTTGATATATGTGTATTTGTATTCCATGTTATCCTGTGGTTTATGTGTAATATTTCATCACATAACTGTATTATCTGATTTATTGTATGACATGTCAACTTACCACTTATTTCTCTTAAGAGCCTGTATCATGGCTGAAAAAGATCACTTGATCACCCTACTTGCTCAGTTAACAAGTAGAACATAAATATTTTGGACCAATTCCATAAATAAATAGGTATAATACAAGAATGTGGATATTAACAGAATGAACTTTTGTAAAATAAGCTACAGCAACAAGAAAAGCAAATAAAATATATTATACTTCATTATCTAAAACTCTTGTCTGCCTAAAAGATGAGATAAAAACTGAATTTCTGATAAAACAGACTATATACTTATTTGATAAATTAGAAGTCTGGTAAAACAGACAAAGGAGAAACTATCTGAGGAATTATGGACTATCTGAGAAAGTACAGGGAAAATAACATAGATAACTTCTTAACCGATCGGCTATCAAAAATGTTAGTTACAGGAATGTCTTTACTGTTGCGAGAGAGAGAGAGAGACTAGATTACAATTAAAACTTTTTTAATAAATGGGGAGTTTCTCTAATGTCTATAATGTCACATTCATATCTTACTTGGGCAAAGAATCAATTATAAAACACACATGGGCTAGCTCATCTGCTCAAGTTGGCAAGAAGAACATTACATTTGACAATGACTTCTCTATTAAAACAGTGGCAAAAAACAGCCTGGTGGCCATTCTAAAAGGTTCTCAGCTAGAGTAATGTCAAAACTCCTATGCTTTTTCCTGCTAAGTTCAATTATTTCTGCTGGTGATACAAAGATCTTAAATACACCCGAGCAAGCTGTTTTGTACGATAATGTTATCACTACCTGAGATGATATGGACTGGGACTATTAGTCTCCAAATGGATGCTTTGAAAAAGACAGTTTAAAAAATGTAGTTACGTACATCAAAGAAGACAAGGGGCAAGTAATATTGTGAGAACTAGATTCAAAGAATTCACAGACAATTATACATTTTATTCTATTTTACTTTATTTTTATTTAATATGAAAGTTAAAAAGTATTGATTTCTTTTTTGGGGAGGATTTTTTCCTGACAGAAATGATGATATCATGTATTTGCTCTAAAGTTATATATGAATATGCATAAAATTTCAGAATATAAAGACAATTTAAGTCAGTTTCATAAGTTAAAGTAATATTTGTATGGAACAGAGATGCCTTTAAGGGAAACATTACATATATATTGCGTCTAAACTTGGGTCATTGCTAGTTCTGTTAGTAAAAAGGAAGACTCCCAATTTTTAAAGATTTCAGATTAGTCAGTACTGTCAGCTATATAATTACCCCATTTTTTTAATTTTCAGTCTTTTAAAATGTTAATAGTACAGCTGATTCATTGTTTCATCACTACCCTGACTCATACTTGGCATGTTCGTTGGAAATATTACAAGCTAGAATACCTCCTGCTCTAGAGCGGTCAAGACTTTAGCATGGAAACTGAAGCATGATATATAACTGAAGGTATTATGAAATCTATGTACCCTTTTGTATAGTATGTGGAATTGAAAATTCTTGTTTTAGGTTACTCAGCTGTACCAAAGAAATAGGTGGCAATGCAATCAGTCGAGTGCTTGTTTGGCAGGTTATCATGTGCTGTAAAATGTCCCTCCACATTTGATTTTTACTGCAAATTATTTTACTACGTATGATTTGCACTTTAAAAATGCTTTCCACTAAGACACTAAAGCTGGGATAAAGAAAAAAAGAAAAGAAAAGAAAGAGGAACTTTCTCTATTCTCACATAACTCCTGGCTCCAGAAGGTGCAGTTTATGTGAACTGAGAAAATGCAATTCAGCACCATGATTAGCCACAAAAAAGAAAGAAGGCATTGGCAGCTAATTCAAATGTGTCTAAACTGCATGGCTTTATTGCTTGTGCTAATCAGTACCTCCCTTTGGCAATCAACTCTGATAGAAAACTCGTCACATTGTCAGACATAACCCCTTCATTCACTGTCCGACACACATATGATCACATTCAGACATAGGTGCTCACACACAAACACACACACATACACACACACACACACACACACACACACACACACACACACACACACACACACACACACACACACACACACACACATACACACTCACTCACACAGAAATGCAGAACGACCCAATACTTTTCAACTGTCCCTGAGATTGCAAAATTCTCCAGATGTTGCCTTATAGGTGTTCCTGTCAATGTAAACCACAGATGATTACAGTCCATCAATAATTGCCGACATTTGAGTTTCATTCTTATTGTTCAGAAACTGCACTGATATGCAAGACCTGTTTCTTCAACTACCTTTCTAAGTAACTTAAAATAATATTAAAAAGTCTACTTGGTCATTTAGGATTTCACATGGCTTTATCTAGAGGTCTTGAGCACAGCCATTAAGAAGTATTGTAGCCAAACGCACACACACACACACATACACACACACACACACACACACACACACACACACACAGTCTCACGTACCTCCACTAACTCTCTTCAGACACTTTCATGATCTAACCATTTAAATGGTCTTCTCTATGAATAAAAAACTTTTGTATAAGGCACACTTGATCCAACACAGCAGATTTAACTTGTTTTCCACCATTCATAGTAGCCAAACTGCATGCTTAGTCAATAAAATAAAAAAGTACGTATTTCTGGCCATGACACTGTTGCCAAACTATATTTGTCAAACAAGCTTGTTGATCTGGTAGTGGTAAATCAAATCAAACTTACCTTTAAAATGCAGAAACAAGATTTACTTATCCATAGCTTCTTTTTTTTCATTATTACTTCATGATACATGCCTTGCAGGAGATGATTTTGCCTTTTTGTTGTGGTTAATGCTTATGTTACTGTAATTGTTTCTGCTAACAGTAGACATGTTATTTATGAAAGAATCTGTGTGATATGAGACTGTAAGATATATGAAATATGAAAATGCTGTAAGATATATGAAAAATGAGTAGTGAGCAAGAAATGTTATGTAAGACTAATACAATTAATGTCTGAGTGACAAAAGAATATATAGCTGCTGATATACTGTGGTTGGTCTGCTCTATGTGAAATTATTAGAACTAACATTAAATATGAAAGGTAATAAGTTTAATTTTGCTTTATTATGAACTGTAGCATTTTGAATTGTAGTATATATGCTACTTGTTTATTTATAGCTGTTTATCATGGCATAGCACCGATCAAGTTAACCACTAAAGACTCAGTTCTGGTAATATATTTAACAAGTAAAGGGAAATGTACGAAGGATAATAACCATTAATAAAGGTTAAAACAAAGGTTGTGAATGCCAAGTTTTATAAAAAGAGACACTGCAGTTAAGAATGTGCAATGAGTGTGAATTAGCAAATAAGTGAGAGAAGAGACAGAGAAAAAAGAGAGAAGAGATACAGGGAAAACAAAATAATTGCACCTTGAGCTCAATCCTACAAAACACCAGAACTCTTAAAAACTGGTGGAATCAGTTTACCTGTATGACACTAACATTTATATTCATTTTTTATAACAAAGCAATAACCACAGATAATTGCATAAAATACTTTAACATCAGATGTCTCCAAGGCTTGGATGGCCCCCGATGGGGTAGAGTAGCCATCAGCTCCCACTGGTTGGCTTGCCCAGCCTCCAAGCCAAGTGGTACCCCAAAGTACCTGCAAGAGTGTTATTAATATCCAAAACCTCAATAACCTGGAAGTCCCTGATCAGATAACATAACCACCAGGTCTTCCAGCAGCTTGCCCAACCTGCAAACCAAATTTATTCCAGACTACCTTCTTTACCAAGTATAACAATTCATCCAATGCATCATGATATACTACTTACTATTAAAATCAAACAAAACCAATCTGGCAAATAAAGCAATAAAAAACAACCAGAGGTGATGCCCAAAGTAAAATTTTAATGGATTAGTGCTTTCATCCCAGTAATGTTCTGGGACTTCCTCAGGTAACTCAACAACCAAACAAAAAAAATATTCAGAAGCAATCTCAGTCAAATGTCTTAATAAACCCAATCAAAACATCCTAATAAATCACATCATTAAATAAGAATAGTATCACAAATGCACATATAAAACACATGCAATACATAAAACATGTAATATATAAACTATATGTTCAAAAATGTATAATTAGTTGATTAAATGCCTTCATAAAAATAATTTATAAAAAAAAACAATAAATGAATATTAGTTAAGATACTCATATACTAAAGCTCCTAAGGCCTGACAGACAATGCACAAAATTCATATATAAAATCCAGATATTAAAAATGGGTAGAATAAAATGAAATAAAATAAAATAACTTAGATTTTAAAAGATCTAAGTTGCAAAAGTCCATTTGGGTTAATCCTATCATTTAAGTCATGGAGTTGAACTGCATTTAATATGATTTGTGAAAATAAAGTTCCTTAGTTTCAACAGCTGCTCCCCAACATCCTCCCCTATCTGGGGTAGGGACTCTTTACAATACATAAACAAAAACTTTTTAAACTTGTCACAAACCGTAGAATGTTCTTATAAGACATTGGTGTCATCCTTAGTTTTAATATCATAATAATGTCCATATGTCTTAACCTTTAGCTGCTTTATAGTCCTTCCCACATAAAAAACAGTCACAAGGCATGCATAATGCAATATAAAAAAAAACATATTGGCTGTTACAATTACATTTGGCATCATTCTTAATCACCTTAGGCTAGGACTGAACTATAATACTTTTACTATCATAGCTGTATCTGTGTTGAGGGAAGGATCTACATGCATTCACTATGCCATATTGGTTGTTATTATAACTTGATTTTTCCACAATATTTTTTAAGTTCCTACCACTGTTATAAACAAACGTGGGAACTCTGAGTACTCCCACCAGTAGACCAGAGGACTCTATTACTATATTTCAAAATTTAATAATAAGCTGTTTAACTTGCTTGCTATAATTGGAAAAGGTCCAAATCATTGCTTGATCAAAGTTACTCATCCTGGTGTGATTGGTCATGTCAACAACCAATGGGGACTCTTTCAAAATAGAAATATATTGTTAGTTTTCCTATCCCAAACAATATCATAACATCAGAAACTACTTGATCTGGGTAACCCCTCTCTAAAAACATCTCTCTCAACCTATCAGCTTCACCTATGTACACCATGTCCTTAGATGTTAGTCTGGACAACCTAATCAATTGGCATGTGACTAAATCCCTTTTTTGCCAATAATGGTGGTAACTAGTAAAGTGTAAGTAAGAAGTGCAAAATGTGGGTTTGCAATATATAGTTGATTCATTGGTACATTCCACATAATTCTTACAAATCTTAATACCCAACTAATTCACTCTCTCATCATCAATATTTTAAAAAGGAAACTGTATCACTGATGTTAGTAATAAACTCATTGAAAACTCTAACACCTCCTTTCCAAAAAATCAGACTATCATTCAAAAACCTAAGATAAAATACCATATGTTTCCCAAATCTAGACTGACCTATAGACTTTTGTTCCCAAAATCACAATATAGTATTGACAAAAATCCACAGTATAATATTAACAAAAATGAGTGCCAATGCAGCCCCTATAGCCACAGCTTTGGTCTGTTTAAAGTATTCATTGTCAAAAATACAAATTTGTTGAAAAGAACTGCTTCCATACATTCCACAATAATATTGATATCCTGGTTTGCAAAATTTGATCCCATAACCAGAGTATCCTGAAACCACTCAAGGTCCTGTGTATGGGGTATCACCAAAAAAAAAGTCCTTTACGTCAGTGGTCACAAACACAACACTATCAAAAATGAGTAGCTGCTATTTTCCTCAGACAGTGACATGAATCCTTTAACATATAAACTGGAATCACTGGATATTGTCCTGTTAAATACGTAATAACAACAGGCTTAAAAAGATATTCCAAAAAAATACTGTCCATCCACAGATCAATTTTAGGGTGTGCTATATTAATCTTATGTTTAGTAATAAGCTAAAAAGAACTAATCATCATGGAGATATTGGTACGTTTTTAGATTTATATAAAATGGTATTCATAATGACCACACCTCCTTCTCCTTTATCTGGTTTCATAATTTTAATACTGGGATCATGTGAAAATGAATTCAAAAGCAAGTATTCCTGCTTGGTGAGGTTATACTTCTTCTCCTTATTCTTCCATTCATCCAGGTGTCTTAAATCATAATATATTTTTTCAAATAACATTAAAGATGGTTGGAGTGGGGGATTGTATGTATGTCTCCTATATAATGCACTGCCATCAAACAAGTGTTCCCCATTAAAAGACAAAAACAAATTTTTTGAAAAACAATTTAATTTCTAAAAGGGCATCAACCAAGTCAAAATCCTTAGCTGGCACAAAACTAAAGCTTTTTTTAAAAACATTCGGCCAGACTCAATAAAGCCTACACGGTCCATTTACACTATGTGTGGGTCACGGCATGAAGCACACATGGTAGCATATTGTTTTGAATTCAGTAATCAGCTTTACATGATCTGTGTAGAGCGGCACACTTCCAAGCAAACAAGGCAAACACTGTGGCATGCAAGTTACAGCATAAGCAGCTGGATTGTATGCTAATCAAGCAATCCAAGATGGAGGAGCTGTTCAACAAGCTATAATGCAACCATGTAGACTCAGTGCTAGTTTTCCCTGTGAGTTTCAAAACCTATTGGAATACAGCCATGGAAAGGAGTCTGCAGAGAAACAATGTTAGTCACTGCTGTTGCTTTAATTCATGTGTATGTGCAACAGACTGAAGTTTATGCTGTTGATGCTACTAATAGACCAAGACCAAGAAGGAGAAGAGTTTTCAGACCCCAGGTAACTTATCACAGTCTATATGTATGAAAATTGTAGGGTGCTAAAGGATGGATAGAGACACACTACAGGATCTCTGCAACCTCTGTCATCCTCATCTCAGAAACAATAATTACGCCAAAAATTTATTGCAAAGCTTTCGGGTTAACCACCCTTTATCAGTACATAAAACATATAGAATCTTTCATCATTTAAATAGGGAGTCATTTATGATCACATAAACAGTTATGATCAGCCTAACATCATGAACTAACAATTAACTTTTAAAATCACCTCATATTTAACAAAACTTTATGTTTAAAAACCTGAAGCATATATTACTTGATAAAACCATATTCTATACATACATATATACATATATAACATTAACAATAATATCACAATAAAAAAGAGGAATATAAAAGAATTATTAAACATTTTCTCTTTGCCTTTTAAGTAATACTGGTTTTAAACTAACTGCATTGTTCAATCCAGGCTTGGCATCTGCTTGAAGTCTTATAATCCACTCATATTCTTTCAATTCCAATGTATTATTCGTGTCACCTCCCCTATTTCCCATGTTGACTATACCTATACCCCTAAACTTGAACTTATGTAGTGTAGTACCACGAAGGCTAAGAATATTAAAAATGCCCTCGTATGCGAACACTTATACAGAACTCCTTGCGCAATGGCAGCAGCTCAACTTAAAGTTGAGTG